>NW_026062233.1:0-122928 GCF_023897955.1 Schistocerca gregaria | reverse complement strand
ACACTAGATCGCGTGTTGGCGAGGGTGAGAAACACGTTGCCGCCTACAGCTGCTTCTACGCCGAGCGGGTGGGTTAAGTTAGTAGTTGGTTGGTTGGGCGACGTAAAAGTGGAGCGTGGAGGTGTGTGTGAACGTGAGGAGACACGCATTGCATTGTATTTGTACGCGCGAGGTGAGTTAGGAGACCACGCGCCACGACGTACGGTGCCCTCTTTCGACCTGACGTCTGACGTCTGGAGGCGGTGTCGTCATTCTGGATGTACGTGTATTTTCCGCTCAGTTGAGTGAGGTGACGCGAGACGACGGCGTCGGTGGTGTTTTTGTTTTGTTGTTGGCGCCCCGGGGATGAAGAGGGGCACCCGACGGTAACGAGAGGTTGCACTTTGTGATCGGTCGAATGTCCGGGGAGCGAGGAATAGGGTGGGGGGTTGAAAAGAAACGCCAGTGTAGGGCAACGGGACGGTGAACGTTCCCGTGGTGTCGGAGGTGTGCAGTGGGGGGGAGGAAAAAAAAAAAGCGCGTAACGGCGCGGCTGCCGTGGTGGAAACGTTCTCTCCAACTGTGGTGGTGTCCCCTGTGTGTTTTGTTGTTCTCTATATCGTGTGTCCCCTCGCACAAGACGCTCTCTGGGCGGGTTTGATTCATTCATTTTTGCATAGTCACGTAGCGTAGAATGGAATGCGCAAGAGTTGAGTGAGACTGGCGACGGTATATGGTCTGAGCAGCGTCAGCTGCACTGCACTCCCCGGAAAAGAATCTTGGATGCCGTGCTAACTGAAATTTGGTGGACGGGGTTCTCAAGGCTGTTTTGCTATTTTCTTGTTTGTTTGTCTCTAGTTAAGATGGTGAAATGACGTCGAAGAAGCAGTATTGCAAATACTGTTATGGAAATGCCCTAGTTTGATGAAAGGAAATGTGTGTTGAATATACAGGATGGTAAAGACCAAGTGCGTTGAAAGAAACGTTGTGAAGGAACGAACGTTCCCTGAATTGGTTTCTTTTTGTTCCCGAGTTGTGTACAATGGACGACGGTTGTGCCATATCGCAGCATTGCATCATCCCCAGGTTTGATTTCAATTGAGCGATAAAAAAAGGAAAAAGAGAAGAACAAGAACACTATCGAAATGGTCTATGGTGTGTGACCCACAATTGTTGTCTTTAAATCACTTACCCAACCATGTCGTAAAAATATTTTTTTTTTTTTTTTTTTTTTTTTTTTTTTTTTTACAGTGGCTGCCGAATGACCTAGATGTAACAGAGAGAGAGAGAAACACATGGCGTGTCAGATGTTTGTTTTCTTTTCCCCCCCCCCCCCCCCCCTCTCGTCAAGTGGCAAATGCGAACACCGTCAGCTGTAATTGACGATCGACACTAGTATGGCGCGAAAAGGGGGTGCGACCTGTGCAGTTGTGGGTGAAACTTTGGGTGATGGGCTGTCATGCGGCATCGCGTGCGTTCATTACCCCTCGGCGGCGGCGGCGGCGGCGGCGGCGGCGCCGCAGCTCCGTCCAGCTCGCGCTCTCGGAAACAACCCTCTCGTAATGCCGCGTCTCCTCCGTCACTGCAATTTTCAAAGGGAAACCTGTGTGGCCGGTGGGGGTGTGTCAACCGTTGGCCCTCAAGCTCCGCCGACAAAAAGTGTTGAGTGTATCCAGTGTGAGAGAGGTTGACGCTTTTCGTGGTGTGTGTGTGTGTGTGTGTGTGTGTGTGTGTGGCAATGTTTTGAAAAGTTTGCAACGTACGTTAAGAAGTGTTGACGCTGAAACTTGCGGGCTGTGTGGCCCTGGTGGTTGGCTGGCTGGAGACGCGGGCGTGTCCAGTCGGTCGGTTGTTGTGGCTGAAAGGTACGTATACGGTTCCGCCGTCCCGTCGGAACTGCGTCTGTCTGGAAGGTATGACGTGACGTGCAGTTTTTATTAGGTCAGCCCTTGTTGTGTATTGTTCCATTTGTTGCTCACTCGTCACCCGTATTTGGTGTGGCGATGTATGTGGACGTACTGCTGGATCAGTGTCAGGGTTTCCGTGGGAGGTGTTGGTTGGGTTGGATTTGCCTGACACGGCTGAGTCCGCAATTGGCCTGCCGTTCGTTGATGCGATATGTGGGTTCTGAGGAAGAATGTGTACGAGATAGTTGCCCCTGCCCTGCCCTTTCTTTCGCGTTCGTGTGTGCCCCCCTTGTTGTGTAGTGTGGGTTGAACATGGTTCTTTACCGAGTGGGGGGGAATGGGATGGACGGATCCGTTGCTGTTGCTGTCACCGTCAAGACAACGCACGCACGCACGCACGCACCCCTGTCCTACGAGAAGGTGTGTCAACCGGGGTTTCGGTAGTCGTGTGTGTAGGGGACGGGGAGAAGCAAAGTGGAGAGTGCGGCACGGGCAGAGAGTGGAATTGGGGCGCGTTGATGTTGGGAAACATGCCCCAAGGGTTGCGGGATGATGTGGCGGTGAGAGCGGGGGGCGGGGGAGAAAAGAAAAGCGAAAAAGAACTAAGGAAGAGGAGGAGGCGTGCGTGTGCGCAGTGGCGGGGCCCCAAAGACCTGTCGTGTGGTGTCGGCCGAACGCGAGCGCGAACGCGAACGCGAACGCGTGTGCGGGGCAGCGTCGGCACGGAGAAGCGAGGAGGAGAGAGAGAGAGAGAGCTGGTCTGATGGGTATTTTTTACCCCCTGTACTCGAAGGACCGGATCTGTCCTTGATCCCTGCCTTCTGTCTGATTATGTTGGGTAACAAAATGATGGGATGATAGGGTCTCTTGGGTGTGTGTAGATGTTTGTTTGTTTGAGTGAGTGTTATGGTGTTTGTATTTTATTTTTGTTTATCATGGTATGTTGTAGTTTGTGGTGTTTTGTCGTGATGGGAAATGTCGTTCTTGGGTCGGGTGGATTTTGGTCCCAGATTTCTGATGAGTGGGTGGTTCGAATCCGTGGTTTGGTGGAAAAAAAACAAAAAAAAAAAAAAAAAAAAACTTTATGGATTTTTCTTTGGATGATTTCCGGGATTTTGATTGAGTATGTTATGGTTTGTGTATATGTCTCGGTTTGTCTGGTACCGGCCGGCATCAGCAGTAATTCTGAAGTATTTGTTCTGCACCCTTTTTTACTCTTGTTATGTTTGGTGTCTGCGGCCATTGACGAGATTTTTCAGAGCCGTAAGTGATGGCTGGTTCCTATGACGGTTTTGAAGATTTTCTTTTTGGCGCGCATATTTATTCTGTTTCCTTTGATGATTGGGTACAGTCTGAATATTGCTGCTGCAGCCTTGTTACAAACGTGTGTAACATGGTCTCTAAATGTCAACCTCTTGTCCAGCTTGATGCCTAGATACTTTATTGTGCCTGACCATGGAAGATTGTTATTTCTGAGGCGTATATGCAGGTTAGGAGGTATTCTTTTTGAATGTGAATCGTATTGTATTGCTTGGGTTTTCTCCGCGTTTATTGTTTTTTTGGTTAGCCCATTTCTGGATGGATTGTAGGTGTTGCTCTATTTTTGTGACTCTATATTGCAGGTTAGAACTGCTGCGGTAGACTGCAGTGTCGTCTGCAAATAGTGACAAGTGTCCTCCCAGCTGTTTGTTTGTGTATATTGAGTAGAGAATGGGCCCCAGCACTGAGCCTTGCGGGACTCCAGCCTCTATGGATCTAGTGTTACTTGCCGCTCCTGGTACATGGACATAGAATGCTCTGTTGCGGAGAAAAGAAGCAATAATGTGGATGGGGCAGTTGTACTGGTGGAGCTTGTAGATAAGGCGTTATCCGAATGCTTTTCCAATGTCAAGCAGGACTGCTCCAGTACTGTGTCTAATGTTTCTGGCCTGACATATGTGCTCGACTAGTCTGGTCACCTGGTGGGTGGTGCTGTGTTCTTCGCGGAATCGGAATTGTTGTGGGATGATTATGTTGTTATCCTTTAAGAATTGAATTTCTTCAGTTCAGTTTGAATGAGCTTTCCGAGAACCTTTCCAAGGAAGTTGGCCTATAGTTTTGCGGAAATAATAAGTCCTTGTTTGGCTTTGGTAATGTGATGACTCGGGCCTGTTTCCAAGTAGTTTAGTCTGAAGCAAGCATTATATATTGATGTTAGATAGATAATTGATAGTTGCTGGAGGTAGGTGATGTAGTAGTTGCGGTTTGATGGAATCTGGGCCTGATGCCTTCTTAGGATGTGTGTATGTTTGTGATGTGATAAGATACGGGGTTTCTGCGTTTATTGGATTGTGAAAGATGTTCTGATCGGGGCACTTAGGATGCGGTTTTACCCTTCTGAGTACCATTTCCTGGTGGTCATCAGTTTCGTCATCTACCGCTTCTGGTGCTTGGAATTGCCTTTCTAGTGAATCCGCCAGTGCTTCAGCTCGGTCTGTGGGGTCGTTCCTTCCCCATGTAGATGTAGATGTTTCGTGTCTAGTTTACGAGTTTTAAGAAATTTCCAGAATTTTTCCTGGTCCCTTCCTGCTTCTCGTAACGTTTCCTCCCACGCCTCGCTACGGTGGTTTTCGGAGCTCTCTTTTTGATCCTCCCGGCCAATTGCTCTGATTTTCGTCGGTCGGCTGGGTCCCTGTAGTTTTGCCATCTCTTTCTGGCGCGCGCGGGCTGCGGTTGGCGCCTTTGGTGGCAACGGCCGGGGCAAGCAGCGGTGTGTGGTGTGGTGCGGGGCGGGCAGGGGCAGTGGTGGTTGACGGATGGCCTGGGGGCCGAAAAACGGGCCGGCCGGCGGACGGATGTTGAGAGAGGCGGCGCGCACGCGTCTCGCGCGGACACAGGCGCCACAGCGTTGATGATTGGAAGGAGGTGCGGTGCGGGGATGGGCCCAGGAAAAAAGACGGTCGTGGCCCCTGTCTTGGGTGCGTGTCGACGTCAGCACCGTCGGTGTGGTGTGGTGTGGTGTGGTGTGGTGTGGTGTGGTGTGGTGTGGTGTGGGCAGGGAGGGGGGAAAAGCGGGCTGCGGGCTGCGGGCTGCGGGCTGCGGGCTGCGGAGGGAATGGTGGTGGGGAGTAGGCACACATGTGGGCGGGCGCAAAATCGGCCGGTGCCCGTAAACCGCGGCGGGATATTGGGTGGAAAAGAGGGAAATTGTAGAAAGGAAAACAAGCGGAGGGGGCGAATGTGGTGGGGTGGGGGGACGGGCGGGGGCGAGGCGACAGCTTGCTTTTTCTTTTTCATTTTATTTTATTTTGTTGTAGTGTTTTTGTTTTTTTTTGTTTTTTTGCGTGTGTGTGGCCTTGGAGAGGCTGGTCTTGTCTGGCTTACGCTTTGGGTGCGTGTGTTGGTACTTTTTCGTTTTTTCTTGTTCTGCAGAGCAGGGGCGGGGCGGTGGGAACGGCTGGCTGGCTGTGCCCAGAGGAGGAGGAGACGCTGGCGGCGGGCCCGGCTCCTGGGGCTGCTGTTGCATGCGCTGTGCAAAGAAAGGAAGAGTGGGTTTGTTTGGCTGGTGAAGTGCATTATTTAAGTGTGGGCTTGCCGGCCTGGCTCCGATGCGCAGGTAGATAGATGCCGGCGGCGACCGCAGGCAGGCGCGTTGTGTGTACAGAGGGACGAGCCATGTGTTTTGCAAGCAGGACGTGGCGTGCCGAGTGGAGAGGAGGCGGCGGCTCGGCTCGGTTCGGCCCGGTCCGGCGGTGCCGCGCTGTTGTCGCGGACGTGAGCGCCCCCTGGCGGGCGGGTGGTTGGCGGCGGCGTGGTGGACGCGTGTGGCAGTTGTGTGCACGGGTTGCTTGGGCGAGTGAGCAGTGGCTGGCGGTGTTGGCGCGTCGTCGGGGAGGTATGTGTTGCGGCCGCGTCTGCTGCGCGCTGCGTCGTTGTGTCGACTGTGTGTGGGCGTGGGCACGTGTGCTCTGGCGAGGGCGTCGTAAAAAAGTGGGTCGCGGTGTGCGTGCGTAGCCCGTGATGATGTATTGTGCGTCGCGTCGTTGTGTGCGAAACGGATGCCGAGAGGTGTGTGGTGAGTGCGAAGCGCGAATGTGCGGCGTTTGGCGGTTTCGGTGTGTTTTCTGTTTTTGCGGCGTGAGAGTGGGGCTGGCTGGCTGGCTGGCTGGCTGGCTGTTTGTTGTTGGTGTTGCCTTGTGTGTGTAGGTTGATGGCGCGACGCGGAGGGGACGCCGTTTGCTGCGTGCCTTGCCTCGCGTGTGTTGGCGCGCCGTGCATGTGTTTGGGTCGTGGGGGCGGTGTTTTTGTTTGTATTTGGATTTTCATTTTTTGGCGTGTTGTGTCGTGTATGGCAAGGGCGAGAGGAGTAGTGCGGTAGTGTCGTTGCGGCACGGGCGTCTGGTGGGGCTGTGCGTCGTGGCGGGGAAGGTGTGTAGGTTGCGGCGATGCGGCGAGCCCAGCCCGTCGTTTGACGGTGTGCCGGGTGAGTTGCGCTGCGAATCGAGTGTGGCGGGAAGGGAGCTGCGTGGCGCCTGCGTCCGTTGGCAGCAGGGGCTGTGCCTTTTGAGAGTTTGTTTGATTTCGGGACGACGACGACGACGACTGGTTGGTTGGTGGGTGGGGTGGCGTGCACGTTTGTCGTACTGGGCGAGTCGATTGCCTGCCGGCTGGCGAAAGGTGCGCCGCCGCCCGTCTCTCGCGCTCTGTGTTGTTTTTTTTTTTTTTCTGTGTGTGTCGGCTGCGTTTTTGTTTGCGGTGCGCGCGAAGACGGTGGTGCCGAAAGTGTGCCGGCGTGGCGTTGCGACCGCGACGAGCCGCGGGCGCGCCATTTGGCTGGTGTTGCGTGAAGAGCGGCTGTGTACGGGTAGTGGCTGTAGCCGTACGTGTACGTGCACGTGCATCCGGCCCGGCCGCCAGCCCAGCCCAGCCCAGCCCAGCCCAGCCCAGCCCAGCCCAGCCCAGCCGAGTCGGGTGAGCGGAGGCCGACACGTGGTGGTGCTGTGCTCTCTCGGCTCGGGGGGGTTTGTGTGTGTGTGTGTGTGTGTGCGTGCGTGCGTGTGTGTCTCGTTCGCTCTCCGGAATCTGCTCGTTCTGCTGATCCCCGCCTGTCGGCGTCGTTTATTTTTACTTATTTATTTTTTACCTGTTGTTTGTTTTTCGACGTCGTCTTGCAGTTTTGTCCTTTGCGGCGTGCCGACGACCCGCCGCGCGACCTTATGAAACCCCAAAGCGTGGCGTGGCGTGGCGTGGCGTGGCCGAGCCGCAGCAGCTAAGGGGGTGCGGCCGCCTCGACGCCTTAACCTCCTAAACTTCTTTAAGCCGTTAACGCAGCCACCTAAACTAACGTAACCTAACGTAAGCCCTTAGGCCAACCCCCAAGTCGCCTTAACCTAACGTACGTGACCGCAACCTTAGCTTAACGCCTACGTTAAGACGTGACGTCACGTCAACGCTTAACCTAACCCTGACGCCTTCTTAGCCTAACCTGACGTAACCTAAGGTAAGGTAACCGTTGAAAGAAAGAAACCACCTTTGTTTTGACGTTGAGGCGTGTAAGGTCGGCTGTGAGGGCAGATTCGGTGTGTCTGTAGTTGGGGCTGGCTGGTAATTTATTTTGTTTGTTTGTTTATCGTTGTCTTGTTTTCGCCTGTGGCGGGGGGGTTGGCGCTCCGTCGGCCGGTGCCATGTTGCGCAGGCGGCGATCGTAAAAAAGTAGAAAAAAAAAAAGAAAAAAGAAAAAAAAAATGTGTTGGAAGGGCTGTGGGTGTTGGCGGGCGAGGCGAGAGGAGGAGGACGGCCCGCGGCCGTGGCCCGACGGCTGCGGGCCGATCGGGAAAACGGCGGAAGGCGATGGGGCGGCGGAGGTGCGTTTGTGCACGGCCGTCATCGCCGCACGACTCGGCTCGTGTGGCTGTGGCGCCGGCCGCGGTGGCCGGGCTGCCGCGGCGACGGTGTGGGAGTTTTGACGAAGGTTTGGCCATTGTGGCGGGTCGTCGGCTGGGGCTGTGGGGGCGGCATTTGGGCGGGGGCGGCGATTCTCGGCGGGCCGACCCAGGCTGTGGCGCGCGGTGGCTGCAGTTTGGCCGTGGTTTGCGGCGCCGCCGCGGCGACTGGTTGGCGACCGTGGTGTCGGTGTGTGTAGCCCCATCCTCGGTGGTTTGAATGGCGCGGGTGGTTGCGGCGCAGGTTGGGGGCTGCTCCGCGCAGGCTGTCGGACGTTGGGCGGTAGCAAGCGCGGGAGGCGCGGCGCGGCGGCGCGGCGGCGCGCCGAGTGGCGGCCGCTCTCTCGGCCGTCCGCGCCCGCCCGCGACACTGGCTGGGCCAGGCGCGTGCGCGGCTATTCTCTGCTGCGCGCCCCTCGCTGTTGTGCGTCGTCGAAGGAGAGAAGGAAGCGAAAGCAAGGGGAAAAAAGAAAAGAGAACAGGCAAAAGATGGCAGACCAGGCGGCTACGAACGAGACTGCCGCGGCACCCGCCGCCACCGGCACTACGAAGAAGGCCAAGTCTGCGTCGTCTGCGAAGAAGCCGCGCGCCAAGCCTGCGCACCCGCGCACCTCTGAGATGGTGACGGCCGCCATCAAGAGTCTGAAGGAGCGCGGCGGGTCGTCGCTGCAGGCGATCAAGAAGTACATTGCCGCGCACTACAAGCTGGACGCGGAGAAGCTGGCGCCCTTTATCAAGAAGTACCTCAAGTCGGCCGTCGTGGCTGGCGAGCTGGTGCAGACGAAGGGGAAGGGCGCGTCGGGCTCTTTCAAGCTTGCCGGCGCCGGCGGCGGGGCGGCCGAGGGCGGCAAGGCTCGTGGTGGCGGCGGTGGTGCGAAGAAGAAGCGCGCCGCTCCGGCCAGCAAGGAGAAGAAGGGGGCCCGTGCGGCCGGCGCAAAGAAGGCTGGCGGCGTGAAGGCGGCGACCGGTCGGAAGGCGGGCGCCGCCAAGAAGGCGTCTGCGGCGTCGGCCGCTCCCGCGGGTGCGAAGAAGGCGGCTGCGGCCAAGCCGGCCAAGGCCAAGTCGCCGTCGAAGGCGAAGAAGGCCGCCAAGGTTCCGACGAAGAAGCCGAAGGCGCCGCGCCCGAAGAAGGCGACGGCGACGCCGTCTAAGGCGAAGGCTTCGCCCAAGAAGAAGAAGTAAAAAGGGCAGGGAAGGGTTGGCGGTTGACACCGTCGCCTGGAGGCCGGCGCGCAACCAGAGGCTGTCGCGCGGTCCCGGACAAAAACAAAAACGGCCCTTCTCAGGGCCATCAAAGCACGTCGGGAAGGTGTTGATTGTCGTGTCGTGTCGTGGTCGGTCGGTTGCCTTGTTGTCTGTCTGTCTGTCTTGCTTGCTGGCGTTTGTTTGTTTCATGTGTGGATGGTGGTTGGATTGTGGGGTCGTTGGCGGGCGTGGGCGGCGGCGCCGCGGTTGGTGTTACACAAAGTGTATTTTACTTTTATTATTTTTTACCTATTTATTTTGCGCCGCGTTTGTTTGTTTGTTTGTCTTGGTGGTGGTTTTGGAATAGTCTTTTTTGCTTTGCTTTGCTTTCCGGGCGTCACGTTTTGTGCCGTGGCCTGTGTGGGTGGCGCTATTGACGCTTGCGACTTGGTTCGGCCGGTGCGGTGCTTTTTTCTTTTTTTTGGAAACGGCGGCGCCGGGCCGGGCCGGGGGTGGGACGACTGGACTGGAGAGTGAGTGGGGAACTAGTCGTTGCGACCGACAAAGTTTTGCTCGCGACGGAGAGACGTTAGTGGCCCTGAAAAGGGCCGTTTTGTTTGTTTGGCGGTGTGCGGGTTTAGGCGCGCTCGCCGCGGATGCGGCGCGCGAGCTGGATGTCCTTGGGCATGATGGTGACTCGCTTGGCGTGGATTGCGCACAGGTTGGTGTCTTCGAAGAGGCCGACGAGGTAGGCCTCGCTGGCCTCCTGCAGGGCCATGACTGCGGAGCTCTGGAAGCGCAGGTCGGTCTTGAAGTCCTGGGCGATCTCGCGCACTAGGCGCTGGAATGGCAGCTTGCGGATGAGCAGCTCTGTGCTCTTCTGGTAGCGCCTGATTTCTCGCAGGGCGACGGTGCCCGGCCTGTAGCGGTGGGGCTTCTTGACGCCGCCGGTGGCGGGCGCGCTCTTCCTCGCCGCCTTGGTGGCGAGCTGTTTGCGCGGCGCCTTTCCGCCGGTGGACTTGCGGGCCGTTTGCTTTGTCCGGGCCATGGCTACTGCGGATGCGGATGCGGCGTGGAGGATATGCGTGCGCGACGGCGTCCGGTGCTGCCTTGACAACGGGCCCGCGCGCCCCGGGTGCTGCGCTTATATGCCCTCGGTGCGCGGTGGTGGGGGGAGGGGAGGGCGGGCCGCGGGGCCCCAGAGTCTATATAGGGGGGCGGCGCGCGCGCTGGGCGCCACAACCGTAGCCGACTCGCTAGCGCCGGGTGAGGAGCTTGCCTTGCTTTCTGTTTTTTATATTATTGTGGTTGAGACGCTTGAAGAAGAAGAATGACAGGCCGCGGCAAGGGAGGAAAGGGGCTCGGCAAGGGTGGCGCCAAGCGGCACCGCAAGGTGTTGCGCGACAACATCCAGGGCATCACGAAGCCCGCGATCCGCCGCCTGGCGCGCAGGGGCGGCGTGAAGCGCATCTCTGGTCTGATCTACGAGGAGACGCGCGGAGTGCTGAAGGTGTTCCTGGAGAACGTGATCCGCGACGCGGTGACGTACACTGAGCACGCCAAGCGCAAGACTGTGACGGCCATGGACGTGGTGTACGCCCTGAAGAGGCAGGGGCGCACCCTGTACGGTTTCGGCGGTTAGGCGGTGTGAGACCGAAGGAAGGAAAGAGAGATAGATTGAAAAACGGCCCTTTTCAGGGCCACCACAGTGTTCGGAAGTTGAAAAGTGCGAAAGAGTCTGTGTTGCTGGTTTTTCTTTTCCTTTTTAGTCTACTTGGCCTTTTAGTTTTGTTTGGAGTTTTTTTTGACGTGGTGTGCGGTGCGGTTGGGAGGGAAGGAAGCGTGCCCTTGCGTTGTGTGAGCTCCTTCCTTCCTTCCTTCCCCTCCCTCTTTGCTTGTATGCTTCTTGTCGGTGGATGGGCTGTGTGTTGCGGCGCGGCTGAGCGCCGAGGGGTTATTTTTGAGGTGTGTTGTTGTGCGCCACGTGTGCTGGTTAATGGTCGCGAGACTGTGCGTGCGTGGAGTTGAGTGGAGGAGGTGGCCAAGTACGTGTGTACAAGATGGCGGCGCCTGTGTGTGTAAGAAGGAAAAAAAAACCGTACACAGAGAGAGAGAGAGAGAGAGAGAGAGAGAGAGAGAGAGAGAGAAAAGTGGTGCGACGAACGACTGGAATTCTGCTTTGGACGTAGGTTTGTGTGGTGGCCCTGAAAAGGGCCGATTGTGTTTTGTTTTTTGAGCCGAGGCGGCAAATGGCGCGCTGCGTGCCAAGGGAGCACGCGGCGGTTGCCGATTGCGCTGTCTCTCTTTTAGGCCTTCTTCTCGGTCTTCTTTGGCAGCAGGACGGCCTGGATGTTGGGCAGGACACCTCCCTGTGCGATGGTGACGCCCGACAAGAGCTTGTTGAGCTCCTCGTCGTTGCGTATGGCGAGCTGCAGGTGGCGCGGGATGATGCGCGTCTTCTTGTTGTCGCGGGCCGCGTTTCCGGCCAGCTCGAGCACCTCAGCCGCGAGGTACTCCATGACGGCGGCGAGGTAGACGGGCGCCCCGGCGCCGACGCGCTCGGCGTAGTTTCCCTTGCGCAGGAGGCGGTGGATTCTGCCGACCGGGAACTGGAGCCCAGCCCTGCTTGAGCGGGACTTTGACTTGCCCTTGACTTTGCCTCCCTTTCCGCGTCCGGACATGGCGATGGGCTAGTTTGGAAAGAAGCGAGAAAGAAAAAGCACAACGCCCCAAACGGTGCGAGCCGCAGCGAGTCGAGCAGCGGAGTGCGTGCCGGCGCCGGCGGGGTGGGGGTCCTTTATGGGCTCGGGTGCGGCGGCCGGTTGCGCGCGCGCCCCATTGGTCGGCGGCCGCAGCAGGGCGAGCTGGTAAAGGTGCGGCGGCGGCGTGCGGCGGGTGCCAGCCAGCCAGGCCAGGCTTTCCGAGGTGGGACTGCTAAGCGGACGGACGTGCGTCTACCTGTGCTCCGCGCCGCTATTGTGCTCCCAGCCCTGGAAATACCCACCGCGCGCTCTCGCCGCCTTTGTGCAGAGCTCGCCTCGTTGCTTGCTTCTCGTGTGCTTGGTCGCCGCCTTGCGTGCTCGCGCAATAGCTTCGTGCTTGGTCGTATCGTCGGTGCTGGCGGTCCGCGCTGTGTTCTGGATTTCCGGACGTGGTCGGGTGTGCGTTATCGGTAAAAAGCAAAATTGTCGTTTCTGAGAAGCAAAAGTCGTCTTGCACACTTGGCGCGGACGGGGCTCTAGACCACGTGGGCGCTCGCTCTGACATGGGATAGACCGTGAAGAAAGAGGAACATCACGCCTCGAGTAGGTGAATATAAATAGTCGAAATTGTTCGAGAATTTCTGTGCCATAGGTGTTAGGGAAGCTGCAGTCCAGGGACCCGCCGAGCCACATAGTCAAACAGACTGACTGTGAGGCCCTTGGTGGTATCCCGCGCCTGCTAGGTGTAGGGAAATTTTTCCACTGGCGCGGAAATTGTCGAAATATAGGCTTCCCTATCTGAAACCTTATAACATCGAGTAGGTGCCCGCCATGGCGGACACACGTGATCCAACCTCTGTCAGCGTCCCTCATGGAGTGCAGCCACACGACAGTTCACTTCCACCATCGTCATCATCACATTCACATACTTCAATTCATCCCCCCTCATCACCTTCCTCGTCAGACACTAGCTGTGACTCTGACCAGCTTGTCATAGCCACAGACAGCGACTCGGGCTCGGTCTCCTCATTGACCGACCCTGAAGTCAGACGTAGCGAAAGGCTACGTAAGATCAACTCTGGGCAGCCCCCGCAACCCGCAGCCGCGGAGAAACTCCGGGCGCGCGAAAACCAGAGCGTGGTTTCAAATGCGCAAGACGCAAAAGTACGACAACCACCACTAGACCAGCAGAAGCAACATCAACAAAAGCAGGTGGATCACTCAACTGCGACCGCAGATGCGTCCAATAATCAAAAGCAAAATCAAATTGCAGGCGTCGGAACGGTGCAAGGCGCTCAAAACACAACGGTGCCCCCAGCAATGACACAAACTCAGCGCCAGCCCAGAGGCAGAAGGGTGCCCCCGATAACGGTTTTTGAGACCAAAGGGTACACTACCCTAATCGGTCAGATACAAGGGAAGCTGAAAGGAGCACTAAGCACATCCTACAAGGGTGACAGCATCGTATACCAGGCAACAAATCCCGAGGACTTCCATTTCCTCAAAGAAGAATTTCGAAAACGGAAGATTGAATTCTTCACATACAGTGACGACCCGAAGGGGACACTTAAGGTCGTCATTAAAAAGCTCACTCCATACTGGACCACAGACGATGTCAAAAACGCCCTAATTGAGAAAGGGTTTCAAGTGCAGGACGTGTTTCAGCAAACGAAACCGCAGACCATTGTAAACGAATACGGCGAAACAGTCTCGGCTCCCAGAATAAAAACGGCCAATTTTCAAGTGAATCTCCTGAACACTGCTGAGGCTCGCAAAATATTCAAAGTTACACATCTGCTACACATGCAGGTCACGGTGGAGCTATACAAAAGACCAAACGGTCCGACGCAATGTTATCTGTGTCAACGCTTTGGGCATGGGGCGTCTCAGTGTGAACTTAGACCCCGCTGCGTGAAATGCGCCGGGCCACACCTTTCTGGGGCCTGCACTAAAAAGCCCGACGCGCCAGCAACGTGCGCAAACTGCGGGGGCAACCATCCAGCCTCCTTCAGGGGCTGCTCAGAGCGAGAGCGGATCGTCCAGGCCTGGGAACGAAGACGAGCACCCCCAACCAGCAGACATGTCCCACCAACCACCACACCGCGAACAGCAGCGGCAACAAAACCACCCCCGCCACCACCTGCGGATACACCACACTCCTCCCCTCCACCAAGACAAACTCAGGTGGGAACAAATACATTAGAAACTCCCTCAACACCACAGGAAGCAGTTGCATCCTGTTCCCCACCACCGGAGCGATCTCCGCCCCAAGCACAGCCCACGCTCGCCGAAATAGTGAGAACAGGGCGCACCCCACCAAACTCCCCTAAAACAAAGCCCACAATCCCGAAACAACAACCTGGCAGAATCCTGCCCTCCAAGGTGACTCTACATCCGCCGCTAACCGCACCTCCCCCCAGCACCTGTGTTCTAAAGGAACAGACAAGTGCGACACCTCTCCCCTCAACCTCTGCAGCGACTGAGGCTGCCCCCCCACTAGCCAGTCATTCAATGGCAACCGCCACAGAGCCCCCAACTGCTCCTGCGGTGACAATTCAAACCAACATCGCCAGTGACAACACCACTGCCCAGCAAAGCATCACAGAGGACTCACAGGTACAAACACCTCAAATTTTATCACAAATCTGGCAGTTTGTCAAAAACCTTCTCCCTCAAAATTTTGTTACCAAAATCACACAGATTATCAATCAGTTCTTAGCAGCCCCAGATCTTCTCAGTAAAGTGACACTAATTATCACAAACATCTTGCCCCTGCTCCTAAATGGCAAATGAAAACCAGCACATCACTATCGCCATCTGGAACGCTGACGGTGTTTCCCACGATCGATTCGAGCTCGAGATGTTCCTCGATGACCATGGGGTGGATGTGGCACTCCTAAACGAGACCCACCTAACCCCTGATGAGAGCTTTCGAGTCCGAAATTATGTGTTGGCCAGAAATGACCGCCCTAACAGACCAGGTGGCGGTACAGCCATTCTCATTAAAAATCGAATATGCCACAGGGTAATACAAACGCCACCACTCATAAACACAGAGGCAACAGCAGTCGAAGTTATTCTTAACAACCACCCCACACTTCTGGTGGCGGCATACCACCCACCCCAAGCCAGACTGTTTCCCAGTGACCTGGACGATCTCTTGGACATAAACCACAGAACCATAATAGGAGGGGACCTGAATGCCAAGCACAGGGCATGGGGATGTCGTACTACAAACACAAGTGGCAACAAACTACTGAGATACCTTGATAACCATCCAGCAGTAAGGGTTGTCTCAACTGATGAGCCTACTCATGTTCCCTATGACTCCAGGTGCCTGCCTGACAAATTGGACATATTCCTCTTAAAAAACGTTAACCTCAACACAACGACAGAGGTAATCAACAGCCTAAATTCAGACCATAGCCCTGTTATTCTAAGATTTCAGGGTGACCAAGACATTCCAAGTAACAGAATAATTACAACTTACAACACAAATTGGGCGAGGTACAAGGAACTGGTCACTCTACACATACCTGACCAGGCTCCTGACATGCAGACCCCAGAAGAAATCGACCAGGCTATAGCAGAATTAACCCAAATCATCACGACGTGTGGGGAAGCATCAACCATCAAAATAACGCACAACAGCGGACGGAGCAACCTGCCCCCAGACCTTGCGCAACTAATTACGGACAAGAACAGAACGCGCAAGAGATGGCAAACTTTTCGTGACCCCCAAGACAGGAGACGCATGTTTAGGATGGCCAGGGAAATCCAGACCAGACTTAAACTGCTACGAAGTGCTAGATGGGAACAAAGCCTGCAAACAGCAGAGCAAAATCCCGAAAAATTCTGGGGAATCATCAGATCCAGACGACAACCCCAAAAAGCCAGCAGACCACTTCATGGGCAAAACGGTTTAGTCTATACCCCACACGACAAAGCAACCGCCATGGCAAACACGCTCGAGCTGCAGTTCCAAGAGAATATAATCGATGAAGACGAGGAAGAAGCAGAAGCCCTGGAGCGCAGAGTTGAGCGTCACCTACATCGAACACTTCGTGCCAGACCACTCACCAACTTTGTGCCGACCACTGAACGTGCAGTCTCTGTTCTCATCAGGCGAATCGGCAATGCAAAAGCCCCCGGTCCCGATAACATCAAACCCCCCTTTCTTAGAAACCTTCCTCAACCTGCTATCTCTCACCTTACAGCCATCCTAAACAGTTGCCTCTCCATACAATACTTCCCTTCAGCCTGGAAGGTTGCAAAAGTTATTTCCATTCCAAAGCCCAATAAAGATCAGTTATTCCCGCAAAACCACCGCCCTATCTCCCTACTATGTCATCTCTCCAAACTTCTCGAAATTCTTATACAAAACTCCCTACTCCAGTTTCTATCCATAAACAACATCATCATCCCTGAACAATTTGGTTTTCGTGCTGGACATAGCACTGTACAGCAAGCCATTCGCCTGGTGGAGCATGTCTGCACGGAGAAGAGCCAGGGCAACAGCACCGCAGCTATTTTCTTGGATATTGAAAAGGCTTTTGATCGTGTTTGGCATGACGGCTTGCTATATAAGATCTCCAAACTCAACTGCCCTCTCCACCTGCTGAAAATCATTCAGTCTTTCCTCTCTGACAGGAAATTTTACTCATACATAGAAAAGGCAAAAAGTGGCATGAAACTCATAGAAGCAGGTGTCCCACAGGGATCTGTGCTTGGCCCCCTCCTATATCTTCTGTATACAAATGACATCCCGAAAGAGCCGGGTGGCAACATAGCCTTATATGCTGATGACACAGCACTCTATCTCAGTGGCAGAAACATTAATTACCTAGCCTACAGCCTACAACGACATCTCAACAAAGTTGCAAACTGGTGCAACATCTGGAAAATAAAAATAAATGCTGACAAATGTCAAACAATCCTATTTTCACATAAAATCAAGAAACCCATAATAAACATCACTTACAATGAACAAATACTCCCATGGAAAAATGAAATCACATACTTAGGACTAAAATTGGACAAAAACCTAACATTCAAGCATCACATAAGAGAGGCTAGGAACAAAGGCTCCGCCCGGCTCTACCAACTATACCCATTATTAAAGGGAATGGGATTGTCCATATCAGCAAAGCTCAGAATCTGGAAAACAATAGTCCTGCCTGTCATCCTCTACGGCTCTGAAGTGTGGAGCATGGCAGCAGACACTAATCTAGCCCAATTGGAGGTCGTCCAAAATAAAACCCTAAGAATTATTGCAGACGTACCAAGACTGACTAGCAATGAGGAAATCAGGGCAATGCTAGGGCAACCCTCTTTCTATCACATAATCAAACAAAAATCACAAACATTCTACGAATCATCTCATTCATCACCGTACCAGCTCATCAATACACTGGGACGGAACCCTCACCCTCAACTCAGAGCTCCTATCAACACACTCCATCGCCACTACAGGCGGTAACCATCTTCTCATCCTCATGAAACAGGATACTCATCTCCACTTCTATCAACATCATCATCACTAACGCCATCCACCCGGGGGGAAAATCCCCAAGCCATTACTGCACACAAGCCACATACGAACCCACAGGATCATTTCGTGAGACAGAGCGTTGAAAGAACGCTGGCTCTCCAGAACTAGCATGGGTGCAAACCCAGCCATCTCATGTCCGGCGGGTGCCACTGTGTGGGGAGACGCTGACTGGAGCGGAGCGCCTGACTGACTGACTGACTGCGCGTGCCTGCCTGCCTGCCTGCCTGCCTGCCTGCCTGTTTGTTCGTGATGCCGCCCAAGACTAGCGGGAAAGCCGCCAAGAAGGCTGGCAAGGCGCAGAAGAACATTTCGAAGGGCGACAAGAAGAAGAAGCGCAAGAGGAAGGAGAGCTATGCCATCTACATCTACAAGGTGCTGAAGCAGGTGCACCCTGACACGGGCATCTCTTCGAAGGCGATGAGCATCATGAACAGCTTCGTGAACGACATTTTCGAGCGCATTGCGGCCGAGGCTTCTCGCCTGGCGCACTACAACAAGCGCTCGACCATCACGTCCCGCGAGATCCAGACCGCTGTGCGGCTCTTGCTGCCTGGCGAGCTGGCCAAGCACGCGGTGAGCGAGGGCACGAAGGCGGTGACCAAGTACACGAGCTCCAAGTAAGGAGGTGGCTCTTGGAAATAGGAGGCTCGTCCGCGGCGCGGCGAAGAAAAGAAAAAACGGCCCTTTTCAGGGCCACCAAAATGCCTTTGCGGGAAGGGCGGAATTGTTGTTGTTGTTGTTGTTGTTGTTGTGAGCGGGTGGACGGGCGGCACAGCTGTAGCTGTAGCTTGTGGTGTGGTGTGGTGCGGCGCCGGCGCCTTTGGTTTTGGTGTGACGTTGGGATACGCACTTTAGGCCACAGCCGGGTCGTGGGCGTGGGTGTTTCGAGACGTGTTGGTGTTAGGGGGGCGGATCGCTGGAGTTGGCTTGTTTGATATATATATTTTTTTTTTTTTTTTTGTCCCCTTTGTATGGTATGGCCGGAGGTGTGGAACGGAAAGCAAACCGCGATTGTCGGATGTCACACCGTTGGTGGCGAGGGTGAGAAACACGTTGCCGCCTACAGCTGCTTCTACGCCGAGCGGGTGGGTTAAGTTAGTAGTTGGTTGGTTGGGCGACGTAAAAGTGGAGCGTGGAGGTGTGTGTGAACGTGAGGAGACACGCATTGCATTGTATTTGTACGCGCGAGGTGAGTTAGGAGACCACGCGCCACGACGTACGGTGCCCTCTTTCGACCTGACGTCTGACGTCTGGAGGCGGTGTCGTCATTCTGGATGTACGTGTATTTTCCGCTCAGTTGAGTGAGGTGACGCGAGACGACGGCGTCGGTGGTGTTTTTGTTTTGTTGTTGGCGCCCCGGGGATGAAGAGGGGCACCCGACGGTAACGAGAGGTTGCACTTTGTGATCGGTCGAATGTCCGGGGAGCGAGGAATAGGGTGGGGGGTTGAAAAGAAACGCCAGTGTAGGGCAACGGGACGGTGAACGTTCCCGTGGTGTCGGAGGTGTGCAGTGGGGGGGAGGAAAAAAAAAAAGCGCGTAACGGCGCGGCTGCCGTGGTGGAAACGTTCTCTCCAACTGTGGTGGTGTCCCCTGTGTGTTTTGTTGTTCTCTATATCGTGTGTCCCCTCGCACAAGACGCTCTCTGGGCGGGTTTGATTCATTCATTTTTGCATAGTCACGTAGCGTAGAATGGAATGCGCAAGAGTTGAGTGAGACTGGCGACGGTATATGGTCTGAGCAGCGTCAGCTGCACTGCACTCCCCGGAAAAGAATCTTGGATGCCGTGCTAACTGAAATTTGGTGGACGGGGTTCTCAAGGCTGTTTTGCTATTTTCTTGTTTGTTTGTCTCTAGTTAAGATGGTGAAATGACGTCGAAGAAGCAGTATTGCAAATACTGTTATGGAAATGCCCTAGTTTGATGAAAGGAAATGTGTGTTGAATATACAGGATGGTAAAGACCAAGTGCGTTGAAAGAAACGTTGTGAAGGAACGAACGTTCCCTGAATTGGTTTCTTTTTGTTCCCGAGTTGTGTACAATGGACGACGGTTGTGCCATATCGCAGCATTGCATCATCCCCAGGTTTGATTTCAATTGAGCGATAAAAAAAGGAAAAAGAGAAGAACAAGAACACTATCGAAATGGTCTATGGTGTGTGACCCACAATTGTTGTCTTTAAATCACTTACCCAACCATGTCGTAAAAATATTTTTTTTTTTTTTTTTTTTTTTTTTTTTTTTTTACAGTGGCTGCCGAATGACCTAGATGTAACAGAGAGAGAGAGAAACACATGGCGTGTCAGATGTTTGTTTTCTTTTCCCCCCCCCCCCCCCCCTCTCGTCAAGTGGCAAATGCGAACACCGTCAGCTGTAATTGACGATCGACACTAGTATGGCGCGAAAAGGGGGTGCGACCTGTGCAGTTGTGGGTGAAACTTTGGGTGATGGGCTGTCATGCGGCATCGCGTGCGTTCATTACCCCTCGGCGGCGGCGGCGGCGGCGGCGGCGGCGCCGCAGCTCCGTCCAGCTCGCGCTCTCGGAAACAACCCTCTCGTAATGCCGCGTCTCCTCCGTCACTGCAATTTTCAAAGGGAAACCTGTGTGGCCGGTGGGGGTGTGTCAACCGTTGGCCCTCAAGCTCCGCCGACAAAAAGTGTTGAGTGTATCCAGTGTGAGAGAGGTTGACGCTTTTCGTGGTGTGTGTGTGTGTGTGTGTGTGTGTGTGTGTGGCAATGTTTTGAAAAGTTTGCAACGTACGTTAAGAAGTGTTGACGCTGAAACTTGCGGGCTGTGTGGCCCTGGTGGTTGGCTGGCTGGAGACGCGGGCGTGTCCAGTCGGTCGGTTGTTGTGGCTGAAAGGTACGTATACGGTTCCGCCGTCCCGTCGGAACTGCGTCTGTCTGGAAGGTATGACGTGACGTGCAGTTTTTATTAGGTCAGCCCTTGTTGTGTATTGTTCCATTTGTTGCTCACTCGTCACCCGTATTTGGTGTGGCGATGTATGTGGACGTACTGCTGGATCAGTGTCAGGGTTTCCGTGGGAGGTGTTGGTTGGGTTGGATTTGCCTGACACGGCTGAGTCCGCAATTGGCCTGCCGTTCGTTGATGCGATATGTGGGTTCTGAGGAAGAATGTGTACGAGATAGTTGCCCCTGCCCTGCCCTTTCTTTCGCGTTCGTGTGTGCCCCCCTTGTTGTGTAGTGTGGGTTGAACATGGTTCTTTACCGAGTGGGGGGGAATGGGATGGACGGATCCGTTGCTGTTGCTGTCACCGTCAAGACAACGCACGCACGCACGCACGCACCCCTGTCCTACGAGAAGGTGTGTCAACCGGGGTTTCGGTAGTCGTGTGTGTAGGGGACGGGGAGAAGCAAAGTGGAGAGTGCGGCACGGGCAGAGAGTGGAATTGGGGCGCGTTGATGTTGGGAAACATGCCCCAAGGGTTGCGGGATGATGTGGCGGTGAGAGCGGGGGGCGGGGGAGAAAAGAAAAGCGAAAAAGAACTAAGGAAGAGGAGGAGGCGTGCGTGTGCGCAGTGGCGGGGCCCCAAAGACCTGTCGTGTGGTGTCGGCCGAACGCGAGCGCGAACGCGAACGCGAACGCGTGTGCGGGGCAGCGTCGGCACGGAGAAGCGAGGAGGAGAGAGAGAGAGAGAGCTGGTCTGATGGGTATTTTTTACCCCCTGTACTCGAAGGACCGGATCTGTCCTTGATCCCTGCCTTCTGTCTGATTATGTTGGGTAACAAAATGATGGGATGATAGGGTCTCTTGGGTGTGTGTAGATGTTTGTTTGTTTGAGTGAGTGTTATGGTGTTTGTATTTTATTTTTGTTTATCATGGTATGTTGTAGTTTGTGGTGTTTTGTCGTGATGGGAAATGTCGTTCTTGGGTCGGGTGGATTTTGGTCCCAGATTTCTGATGAGTGGGTGGTTCGAATCCGTGGTTTG
This sequence comes from Schistocerca gregaria, assembly GCF_023897955.1. NCBI lineage: Eukaryota > Metazoa > Arthropoda > Insecta > Orthoptera > Acrididae > Schistocerca > Schistocerca gregaria. Next base: position 101,736 of record NW_026062233.1, on the reverse strand, counting down.
GTGGAAAAAAAACAAAAAAAAAAAAAAAAAAAAACTTTATGGATTTTTCTTTGGATGATTTCCGGGATTTTGATTGAGTATGTTATGGTTTGTGTATATGTCTCGGTTTGTCTGGTACCGGCCGGCATCAGCAGTAATTCTGAAGTATTTGTTCTGCACCCTTTTTTACTCTTGTTATGTTTGGTGTCTGCGGCCATTGACGAGATTTTTCAGAGCCGTAAGTGATGGCTGGTTCCTATGACGGTTTTGAAGATTTTCTTTTTGGCGCGCATATTTATTCTGTTTCCTTTGATGATTGGGTACAGTCTGAATATTGCTGCTGCAGCCTTGTTACAAACGTGTGTAACATGGTCTCTAAATGTCAACCTCTTGTCCAGCTTGATGCCTAGATACTTTATTGTGCCTGACCATGGAAGATTGTTATTTCTGAGGCGTATATGCAGGTTAGGAGGTATTCTTTTTGAATGTGAATCGTATTGTATTGCTTGGGTTTTCTCCGCGTTTATTGTTTTTTTGGTTAGCCCATTTCTGGATGGATTGTAGGTGTTGCTCTATTTTTGTGACTCTATATTGCAGGTTAGAACTGCTGCGGTAGACTGCAGTGTCGTCTGCAAATAGTGACAAGTGTCCTCCCAGCTGTTTGTTTGTGTATATTGAGTAGAGAATGGGCCCCAGCACTGAGCCTTGCGGGACTCCAGCCTCTATGGATCTAGTGTTACTTGCCGCTCCTGGTACATGGACATAGAATGCTCTGTTGCGGAGAAAAGAAGCAATAATGTGGATGGGGCAGTTGTACTGGTGGAGCTTGTAGATAAGGCGTTATCCGAATGCTTTTCCAATGTCAAGCAGGACTGCTCCAGTACTGTGTCTAATGTTTCTGGCCTGACATATGTGCTCGACTAGTCTGGTCACCTGGTGGGTGGTGCTGTGTTCTTCGCGGAATCGGAATTGTTGTGGGATGATTATGTTGTTATCCTTTAAGAATTGAATTTCTTCAGTTCAGTTTGAATGAGCTTTCCGAGAACCTTTCCAAGGAAGTTGGCCTATAGTTTTGCGGAAATAATAAGTCCTTGTTTGGCTTTGGTAATGTGATGACTCGGGCCTGTTTCCAAGTAGTTTAGTCTGAAGCAAGCATTATATATTGATGTTAGATAGATAATTGATAGTTGCTGGAGGTAGGTGATGTAGTAGTTGCGGTTTGATGGAATCTGGGCCTGATGCCTTCTTAGGATGTGTGTATGTTTGTGATGTGATAAGATACGGGGTTTCTGCGTTTATTGGATTGTGAAAGATGTTCTGATCGGGGCACTTAGGATGCGGTTTTACCCTTCTGAGTACCATTTCCTGGTGGTCATCAGTTTCGTCATCTACCGCTTCTGGTGCTTGGAATTGCCTTTCTAGTGAATCCGCCAGTGCTTCAGCTCGGTCTGTGGGGTCGTTCCTTCCCCATGTAGATGTAGATGTTTCGTGTCTAGTTTACGAGTTTTAAGAAATTTCCAGAATTTTTCCTGGTCCCTTCCTGCTTCTCGTAACGTTTCCTCCCACGCCTCGCTACGGTGGTTTTCGGAGCTCTCTTTTTGATCCTCCCGGCCAATTGCTCTGATTTTCGTCGGTCGGCTGGGTCCCTGTAGTTTTGCCATCTCTTTCTGGCGCGCGCGGGCTGCGGTTGGCGCCTTTGGTGGCAACGGCCGGGGCAAGCAGCGGTGTGTGGTGTGGTGCGGGGCGGGCAGGGGCAGTGGTGGTTGACGGATGGCCTGGGGGCCGAAAAACGGGCCGGCCGGCGGACGGATGTTGAGAGAGGCGGCGCGCACGCGTCTCGCGCGGACACAGGCGCCACAGCGTTGATGATTGGAAGGAGGTGCGGTGCGGGGATGGGCCCAGGAAAAAAGACGGTCGTGGCCCCTGTCTTGGGTGCGTGTCGACGTCAGCACCGTCGGTGTGGTGTGGTGTGGTGTGGTGTGGTGTGGTGTGGTGTGGTGTGGTGTGGGCAGGGAGGGGGGAAAAGCGGGCTGCGGGCTGCGGGCTGCGGGCTGCGGGCTGCGGAGGGAATGGTGGTGGGGAGTAGGCACACATGTGGGCGGGCGCAAAATCGGCCGGTGCCCGTAAACCGCGGCGGGATATTGGGTGGAAAAGAGGGAAATTGTAGAAAGGAAAACAAGCGGAGGGGGCGAATGTGGTGGGGTGGGGGGACGGGCGGGGGCGAGGCGACAGCTTGCTTTTTCTTTTTCATTTTATTTTATTTTGTTGTAGTGTTTTTGTTTTTTTTTGTTTTTTTGCGTGTGTGTGGCCTTGGAGAGGCTGGTCTTGTCTGGCTTACGCTTTGGGTGCGTGTGTTGGTACTTTTTCGTTTTTTCTTGTTCTGCAGAGCAGGGGCGGGGCGGTGGGAACGGCTGGCTGGCTGTGCCCAGAGGAGGAGGAGACGCTGGCGGCGGGCCCGGCTCCTGGGGCTGCTGTTGCATGCGCTGTGCAAAGAAAGGAAGAGTGGGTTTGTTTGGCTGGTGAAGTGCATTATTTAAGTGTGGGCTTGCCGGCCTGGCTCCGATGCGCAGGTAGATAGATGCCGGCGGCGACCGCAGGCAGGCGCGTTGTGTGTACAGAGGGACGAGCCATGTGTTTTGCAAGCAGGACGTGGCGTGCCGAGTGGAGAGGAGGCGGCGGCTCGGCTCGGTTCGGCCCGGTCCGGCGGTGCCGCGCTGTTGTCGCGGACGTGAGCGCCCCCTGGCGGGCGGGTGGTTGGCGGCGGCGTGGTGGACGCGTGTGGCAGTTGTGTGCACGGGTTGCTTGGGCGAGTGAGCAGTGGCTGGCGGTGTTGGCGCGTCGTCGGGGAGGTATGTGTTGCGGCCGCGTCTGCTGCGCGCTGCGTCGTTGTGTCGACTGTGTGTGGGCGTGGGCACGTGTGCTCTGGCGAGGGCGTCGTAAAAAAGTGGGTCGCGGTGTGCGTGCGTAGCCCGTGATGATGTATTGTGCGTCGCGTCGTTGTGTGCGAAACGGATGCCGAGAGGTGTGTGGTGAGTGCGAAGCGCGAATGTGCGGCGTTTGGCGGTTTCGGTGTGTTTTCTGTTTTTGCGGCGTGAGAGTGGGGCTGGCTGGCTGGCTGGCTGGCTGGCTGTTTGTTGTTGGTGTTGCCTTGTGTGTGTAGGTTGATGGCGCGACGCGGAGGGGACGCCGTTTGCTGCGTGCCTTGCCTCGCGTGTGTTGGCGCGCCGTGCATGTGTTTGGGTCGTGGGGGCGGTGTTTTTGTTTGTATTTGGATTTTCATTTTTTGGCGTGTTGTGTCGTGTATGGCAAGGGCGAGAGGAGTAGTGCGGTAGTGTCGTTGCGGCACGGGCGTCTGGTGGGGCTGTGCGTCGTGGCGGGGAAGGTGTGTAGGTTGCGGCGATGCGGCGAGCCCAGCCCGTCGTTTGACGGTGTGCCGGGTGAGTTGCGCTGCGAATCGAGTGTGGCGGGAAGGGAGCTGCGTGGCGCCTGCGTCCGTTGGCAGCAGGGGCTGTGCCTTTTGAGAGTTTGTTTGATTTCGGGACGACGACGACGACGACTGGTTGGTTGGTGGGTGGGGTGGCGTGCACGTTTGTCGTACTGGGCGAGTCGATTGCCTGCCGGCTGGCGAAAGGTGCGCCGCCGCCCGTCTCTCGCGCTCTGTGTTGTTTTTTTTTTTTTTCTGTGTGTGTCGGCTGCGTTTTTGTTTGCGGTGCGCGCGAAGACGGTGGTGCCGAAAGTGTGCCGGCGTGGCGTTGCGACCGCGACGAGCCGCGGGCGCGCCATTTGGCTGGTGTTGCGTGAAGAGCGGCTGTGTACGGGTAGTGGCTGTAGCCGTACGTGTACGTGCACGTGCATCCGGCCCGGCCGCCAGCCCAGCCCAGCCCAGCCCAGCCCAGCCCAGCCCAGCCCAGCCCAGCCGAGTCGGGTGAGCGGAGGCCGACACGTGGTGGTGCTGTGCTCTCTCGGCTCGGGGGGGTTTGTGTGTGTGTGTGTGTGTGTGCGTGCGTGCGTGTGTGTCTCGTTCGCTCTCCGGAATCTGCTCGTTCTGCTGATCCCCGCCTGTCGGCGTCGTTTATTTTTACTTATTTATTTTTTACCTGTTGTTTGTTTTTCGACGTCGTCTTGCAGTTTTGTCCTTTGCGGCGTGCCGACGACCCGCCGCGCGACCTTATGAAACCCCAAAGCGTGGCGTGGCGTGGCGTGGCGTGGCCGAGCCGCAGCAGCTAAGGGGGTGCGGCCGCCTCGACGCCTTAACCTCCTAAACTTCTTTAAGCCGTTAACGCAGCCACCTAAACTAACGTCTAACGTAAGCCCTTAGGCCAACCCCCAAGTCGCCTTAACCTAACGTACGTGACCGCAACCTTAGCTTAACGCCTACGTTAAGACGTGACGTCACGTCAACGCTTAACCTAACCCTGACGCCTTCTTAGCCTAACCTGACGTAACCTAAGGTAAGGTAACCGTTGAAAGAAAGAAACCACCTTTGTTTTGACGTTGAGGCGTGTAAGGTCGGCTGTGAGGGCAGATTCGGTGTGTCTGTAGTTGGGGCTGGCTGGTAATTTATTTTGTTTGTTTGTTTATCGTTGTCTTGTTTTCGCCTGTGGCGGGGGGGTTGGCGCTCCGTCGGCCGGTGCCATGTTGCGCAGGCGGCGATCGTAAAAAAGTAGAAAAAAAAAAAGAAAAAAGAAAAAAAAAATGTGTTGGAAGGGCTGTGGGTGTTGGCGGGCGAGGCGAGAGGAGGAGGACGGCCCGCGGCCGTGGCCCGACGGCTGCGGGCCGATCGGGAAAACGGCGGAAGGCGATGGGGCGGCGGAGGTGCGTTTGTGCACGGCCGTCATCGCCGCACGACTCGGCTCGTGTGGCTGTGGCGCCGGCCGCGGTGGCCGGGCTGCCGCGGCGACGGTGTGGGAGTTTTGACGAAGGTTTGGCCATTGTGGCGGGTCGTCGGCTGGGGCTGTGGGGGCGGCATTTGGGCGGGGGCGGCGATTCTCGGCGGGCCGACCCAGGCTGTGGCGCGCGGTGGCTGCAGTTTGGCCGTGGTTTGCGGCGCCGCCGCGGCGACTGGTTGGCGACCGTGGTGTCGGTGTGTGTAGCCCCATCCTCGGTGGTTTGAATGGCGCGGGTGGTTGCGGCGCAGGTTGGGGGCTGCTCCGCGCAGGCTGTCGGACGTTGGGCGGTAGCAAGCGCGGGAGGCGCGGCGCGGCGGCGCGGCGGCGCGCCGAGTGGCGGCCGCTCTCTCGGCCGTCCGCGCCCGCCCGCGACACTGGCTGGGCCAGGCGCGTGCGCGGCTATTCTCTGCTGCGCGCCCCTCGCTGTTGTGCGTCGTCGAAGGAGAGAAGGAAGCGAAAGCAAGGGGAAAAAAGAAAAGAGAACAGGCAAAAGATGGCAGACCAGGCGGCTACGAACGAGACTGCCGCGGCACCCGCCGCCACCGGCACTACGAAGAAGGCCAAGTCTGCGTCGTCTGCGAAGAAGCCGCGCGCCAAGCCTGCGCACCCGCGCACCTCTGAGATGGTGACGGCCGCCATCAAGAGTCTGAAGGAGCGCGGCGGGTCGTCGCTGCAGGCGATCAAGAAGTACATTGCCGCGCACTACAAGCTGGACGCGGAGAAGCTGGCGCCCTTTATCAAGAAGTACCTCAAGTCGGCCGTCGTGGCTGGCGAGCTGGTGCAGACGAAGGGGAAGGGCGCGTCGGGCTCTTTCAAGCTTGCCGGCGCCGGCGGCGGGGCGGCCGAGGGCGGCAAGGCTCGTGGTGGCGGCGGTGGTGCGAAGAAGAAGCGCGCCGCTCCGGCCAGCAAGGAGAAGAAGGGGGCCCGTGCGGCCGGCGCAAAGAAGGCTGGCGGCGTGAAGGCGGCGACCGGTCGGAAGGCGGGCGCCGCCAAGAAGGCGTCTGCGGCGTCGGCCGCTCCCGCGGGTGCGAAGAAGGCGGCTGCGGCCAAGCCGGCCAAGGCCAAGTCGCCGTCGAAGGCGAAGAAGGCCGCCAAGGTTCCGACGAAGAAGCCGAAGGCGCCGCGCCCGAAGAAGGCGACGGCGACGCCGTCTAAGGCGAAGGCTTCGCCCAAGAAGAAGAAGTAAAAAGGGCAGGGAAGGGTTGGCGGTTGACACCGTCGCCTGGAGGCCGGCGCGCAACCAGAGGCTGTCGCGCGGTCCCGGACAAAAACAAAAACGGCCCTTCTCAGGGCCATCAAAGCACGTCGGGAAGGTGTTGATTGTCGTGTCGTGTCGTGGTCGGTCGGTTGCCTTGTTGTCTGTCTGTCTGTCTTGCTTGCTGGCGTTTGTTTGTTTCATGTGTGGATGGTGGTTGGATTGTGGGGTCGTTGGCGGGCGTGGGCGGCGGCGCCGCGGTTGGTGTTACACAAAGTGTATTTTACTTTTATTATTTTTTACCTATTTATTTTGCGCCGCGTTTGTTTGTTTGTTTGTCTTGGTGGTGGTTTTGGAATAGTCTTTTTTGCTTTGCTTTGCTTTCCGGGCGTCACGTTTTGTGCCGTGGCCTGTGTGGGTGGCGCTATTGACGCTTGCGACTTGGTTCGGCCGGTGCGGTGCTTTTTTCTTTTTTTTGGAAACGGCGGCGCCGGGCCGGGCCGGGGGTGGGACGACTGGACTGGAGAGTGAGTGGGGAACTAGTCGTTGCGACCGACAAAGTTTTGCTCGCGACGGAGAGACGTTAGTGGCCCTGAAAAGGGCCGTTTTGTTTGTTTGGCGGTGTGCGGGTTTAGGCGCGCTCGCCGCGGATGCGGCGCGCGAGCTGGATGTCCTTGGGCATGATGGTGACTCGCTTGGCGTGGATTGCGCACAGGTTGGTGTCTTCGAAGAGGCCGACGAGGTAGGCCTCGCTGGCCTCCTGCAGGGCCATGACTGCGGAGCTCTGGAAGCGCAGGTCGGTCTTGAAGTCCTGGGCGATCTCGCGCACTAGGCGCTGGAATGGCAGCTTGCGGATGAGCAGCTCTGTGCTCTTCTGGTAGCGCCTGATTTCTCGCAGGGCGACGGTGCCCGGCCTGTAGCGGTGGGGCTTCTTGACGCCGCCGGTGGCGGGCGCGCTCTTCCTCGCCGCCTTGGTGGCGAGCTGTTTGCGCGGCGCCTTTCCGCCGGTGGACTTGCGGGCCGTTTGCTTTGTCCGGGCCATGGCTACTGCGGATGCGGATGCGGCGTGGAGGATATGCGTGCGCGACGGCGTCCGGTGCTGCCTTGACAACGGGCCCGCGCGCCCCGGGTGCTGCGCTTATATGCCCTCGGTGCGCGGTGGTGGGGGGAGGGGAGGGCGGGCCGCGGGGCCCCAGAGTCTATATAGGGGGGCGGCGCGCGCGCTGGGCGCCACAACCGTAGCCGACTCGCTAGCGCCGGGTGAGGAGCTTGCCTTGCTTTCTGTTTTTTATATTATTGTGGTTGAGACGCTTGAAGAAGAAGAATGACAGGCCGCGGCAAGGGAGGAAAGGGGCTCGGCAAGGGTGGCGCCAAGCGGCACCGCAAGGTGTTGCGCGACAACATCCAGGGCATCACGAAGCCCGCGATCCGCCGCCTGGCGCGCAGGGGCGGCGTGAAGCGCATCTCTGGTCTGATCTACGAGGAGACGCGCGGAGTGCTGAAGGTGTTCCTGGAGAACGTGATCCGCGACGCGGTGACGTACACTGAGCACGCCAAGCGCAAGACTGTGACGGCCATGGACGTGGTGTACGCCCTGAAGAGGCAGGGGCGCACCCTGTACGGTTTCGGCGGTTAGGCGGTGTGAGACCGAAGGAAGGAAAGAGAGATAGATTGAAAAACGGCCCTTTTCAGGGCCACCACAGTGTTCGGAAGTTGAAAAGTGCGAAAGAGTCTGTGTTGCTGGTTTTTCTTTTCCTTTTTAGTCTACTTGGCCTTTTAGTTTTGTTTGGAGTTTTTTTTGACGTGGTGTGCGGTGCGGTTGGGAGGGAAGGAAGCGTGCCCTTGCGTTGTGTGAGCTCCTTCCTTCCTTCCTTCCTTCCCCTCCCTCTTTGCTTGTATGCTTCTTGTCGGTGGATGGGCTGTGTGTTGCGGCGCGGCTGAGCGCCGAGGGGTTATTTTTGAGGTGTGTTGTTGTGCGCCACGTGTGCTGGTTAATGGTCGCGAGACTGTGCGTGCGTGGAGTTGAGTGGAGGAGGTGGCCAAGTACGTGTGTACAAGATGGCGGCGCCTGTGTGTGTAAGAAGGAAAAAAAAACCGTACACAGAGAGAGAGAGAGAGAGAGAGAGAGAGAGAGAGAGAGAGAGAAAAGTGGTGCGACGAACGACTGGAATTCTGCTTTGGACGTAGGTTTGTGTGGTGGCCCTGAAAAGGGCCGATTGTGTTTTGTTTTTTGAGCCGAGGCGGCAAATGGCGCGCTGCGTGCCAAGGGAGCACGCGGCGGTTGCCGATTGCGCTGTCTCTCTTTTAGGCCTTCTTCTCGGTCTTCTTTGGCAGCAGGACGGCCTGGATGTTGGGCAGGACACCTCCCTGTGCGATGGTGACGCCCGACAAGAGCTTGTTGAGCTCCTCGTCGTTGCGTATGGCGAGCTGCAGGTGGCGCGGGATGATGCGCGTCTTCTTGTTGTCGCGGGCCGCGTTTCCGGCCAGCTCGAGCACCTCAGCCGCGAGGTACTCCATGACGGCGGCGAGGTAGACGGGCGCCCCGGCGCCGACGCGCTCGGCGTAGTTTCCCTTGCGCAGGAGGCGGTGGATTCTGCCGACCGGGAACTGGAGCCCAGCCCTGCTTGAGCGGGACTTTGACTTGCCCTTGACTTTGCCTCCCTTTCCGCGTCCGGACATGGCGATGGGCTAGTTTGGAAAGAAGCGAGAAAGAAAAAGCACAACGCCCCAAACGGTGCGAGCCGCAGCGAGTCGAGCAGCGGAGTGCGTGCCGGCGCCGGCGGGGTGGGGGTCCTTTATGGGCTCGGGTGCGGCGGCCGGTTGCGCGCGCGCCCCATTGGTCGGCGGCCGCAGCAGGGCGAGCTGGTAAAGGTGCGGCGGCGGCGTGCGGCGGGTGCCACTGTGTGGGGAGACGCTGACTGGAGCGGAGCGCCTGACTGACTGACTGACTGCGCGTGCCTGCCTGCCTGCCTGCCTGCCTGCCTGCCTGCCTGTTTGTTCGTGATGCCGCCCAAGACTAGCGGGAAAGCCGCCAAGAAGGCTGGCAAGGCGCAGAAGAACATTTCGAAGGGCGACAAGAAGAAGAAGCGCAAGAGGAAGGAGAGCTATGCCATCTACATCTACAAGGTGCTGAAGCAGGTGCACCCTGACACGGGCATCTCTTCGAAGGCGATGAGCATCATGAACAGCTTCGTGAACGACATTTTCGAGCGCATTGCGGCCGAGGCTTCTCGCCTGGCGCACTACAACAAGCGCTCGACCATCACGTCCCGCGAGATCCAGACCGCTGTGCGGCTCTTGCTGCCTGGCGAGCTGGCCAAGCACGCGGTGAGCGAGGGCACGAAGGCGGTGACCAAGTACACGAGCTCCAAGTAAGGAGGTGGCTCTTGGAAATAGGAGGCTCGTCCGCGGCGCGGCGAAGAAAAGAAAAAACGGCCCTTTTCAGGGCCACCAAAATGCCTTTGCGGGAAGGGCGGAATTGTTGTTGTTGTTGTTGTTGTTGTTGTGAGCGGGTGGACGGGCGGCACAGCTGTAGCTGTAGCTTGTGGTGTGGTGTGGTGCGGCGCCGGCGCCTTTGGTTTTGGTGTGACGTTGGGATACGCACTTTAGGCCACAGCCGGGTCGTGGGCGTGGGTGTTTCGAGACGTGTTGGTGTTAGGGGGGCGGATCGCTGGAGTTGGCTTGTTTGATATATATATTTTTTTTTTTTTTTTTGTCCCCTTTGTATGGTATGGCCGGAGGTGTGGAACGGAAAGCAAACCGCGATTGTCGGATGTCACACCGTTGGTGGCGAGGGTGAGAAACACGTTGCCGCCTACAGCTGCTTCTACGCCGAGCGGGTGGGTTAAGTTAGTAGTTGGTTGGTTGGGCGACGTAAAAGTGGAGCGTGGAGGTGTGTGTGAACGTGAGGAGACACGCATTGCATTGTATTTGTACGCGCGAGGTGAGTTAGGAGACCACGCGCCACGACGTACGGTGCCCTCTTTCGACCTGACGTCTGACGTCTGGAGGCGGTGTCGTCATTCTGGATGTACGTGTATTTTCCGCTCAGTTGAGTGAGGTGACGCGAGACGACGGCGTCGGTGGTGTTTTTGTTTTGTTGTTGGCGCCCCGGGGATGAAGAGGGGCACCCGACGGTAACGAGAGGTTGCACTTTGTGATCGGTCGAATGTCCGGGGAGCGAGGAATAGGGTGGGGGGTTGAAAAGAAACGCCAGTGTAGGGCAACGGGACGGTGAACGTTCCCGTGGTGTCGGAGGTGTGCAGTGGGGGGGAGGAAAAAAAAAAAGCGCGTAACGGCGCGGCTGCCGTGGTGGAAACGTTCTCTCCAACTGTGGTGGTGTCCCCTGTGTGTTTTGTTGTTCTCTATATCGTGTGTCCCCTCGCACAAGACGCTCTCTGGGCGGGTTTGATTCATTCATTTTTGCATAGTCACGTAGCGTAGAATGGAATGCGCAAGAGTTGAGTGAGACTGGCGACGGTATATGGTCTGAGCAGCGTCAGCTGCACTGCACTCCCCGGAAAAGAATCTTGGATGCCGTGCTAACTGAAATTTGGTGGACGGGGTTCTCAAGGCTGTTTTGCTATTTTCTTGTTTGTTTGTCTCTAGTTAAGATGGTGAAATGACGTCGAAGAAGCAGTATTGCAAATACTGTTATGGAAATGCCCTAGTTTGATGAAAGGAAATGTGTGTTGAATATACAGGATGGTAAAGACCAAGTGCGTTGAAAGAAACGTTGTGAAGGAACGAACGTTCCCTGAATTGGTTTCTTTTTGTTCCCGAGTTGTGTACAATGGACGACGGTTGTGCCATATCGCAGCATTGCATCATCCCCAGGTTTGATTTCAATTGAGCGATAAAAAAAGGAAAAAGAGAAGAACAAGAACACTATCGAAATGGTCTATGGTGTGTGACCCACAATTGTTGTCTTTAAATCACTTACCCAACCATGTCGTAAAAATATTTTTTTTTTTTTTTTTTTTTTTTTTTTTTTTTTTTTACAGTGGCTGCCGAATGACCTAGATGTAACAGAGAGAGAGAGAAACACATGGCGTGTCAGATGTTTGTTTTCTTTTCCCCCCCCCCCCCCCCCCTCTCGTCAAGTGGCAAATGCGAACACCGTCAGCTGTAATTGACGATCGACACTAGTATGGCGCGAAAAGGGGGTGCGACCTGTGCAGTTGTGGGTGAAACTTTGGGTGATGGGCTGTCATGCGGCATCGCGTGCGTTCATTACCCCTCGGCGGCGGCGGCGGCGGCGGCGGCGGCGCCGCAGCTCCGTCCAGCTCGCGCTCTCGGAAACAACCCTCTCGTAATGCCGCGTCTCCTCCGTCACTGCAATTTTCAAAGGGAAACCTGTGTGGCCGGTGGGGGTGTGTCAACCGTTGGCCCTCAAGCTCCGCCGACAAAAAGTGTTGAGTGTATCCAGTGTGAGAGAGGTTGACGCTTTTCGTGGTGTGTGTGTGTGTGTGTGTGTGTGTGTGTGTGGCAATGTTTTGAAAAGTTTGCAACGTACGTTAAGAAGTGTTGACGCTGAAACTTGCGGGCTGTGTGGCCCTGGTGGTTGGCTGGCTGGAGACGCGGGCGTGTCCAGTCGGTCGGTTGTTGTGGCTGAAAGGTACGTATACGGTTCCGCCGTCCCGTCGGAACTGCGTCTGTCTGGAAGGTATGACGTGACGTGCAGTTTTTATTAGGTCAGCCCTTGTTGTGTATTGTTCCATTTGTTGCTCACTCGTCACCCGTATTTGGTGTGGCGATGTATGTGGACGTACTGCTGGATCAGTGTCAGGGTTTCCGTGGGAGGTGTTGGTTGGGTTGGATTTGCCTGACACGGCTGAGTCCGCAATTGGCCTGCCGTTCGTTGATGCGATATGTGGGTTCTGAGGAAGAATGTGTACGAGATAGTTGCCCCTGCCCTGCCCTTTCTTTCGCGTTCGTGTGTGCCCCCCTTGTTGTGTAGTGTGGGTTGAACATGGTTCTTTACCGAGTGGGGGGGAATGGGATGGACGGATCCGTTGCTGTTGCTGTCACCGTCAAGACAACGCACGCACGCACGCACGCACCCCTGTCCTACGAGAAGGTGTGTCAACCGGGGTTTCGGTAGTCGTGTGTGTAGGGGACGGGGAGAAGCAAAGTGGAGAGTGCGGCACGGGCAGAGAGTGGAATTGGGGCGCGTTGATGTTGGGAAACATGCCCCAAGGGTTGCGGGATGATGTGGCGGTGAGAGCGGGGGGCGGGGGAGAAAAGAAAAGCGAAAAAGAACTAAGGAAGAGGAGGAGGCGTGCGTGTGCGCAGTGGCGGGGCCCCAAAGACCTGTCGTGTGGTGTCGGCCGAACGCGAGCGCGAACGCGAACGCGAACGCGTGTGCGGGGCAGCGTCGGCACGGAGAAGCGAGGAGGAGAGAGAGAGAGAGAGCTGGTCTGATGGGTATTTTTTACCCCCTGTACTCGAAGGACCGGATCTGTCCTTGATCCCTGCCTTCTGTCTGATTATGTTGGGTAACAAAATGATGGGATGATAGGGTCTCTTGGGTGTGTGTAGATGTTTAACACGCGATCTAGTGTTTATGGTGTTTGTATTTTATTTTTGTTTATCATGGTATGTTGTAGTTTGTGGTGTTTTGTCGTGATGGGAAATGTCGTTCTTGGGTCGGGTGGATTTTGGTCCCAGATTTCTGATGAGTGGGTGGTTCGAATCCGTGGTTTGGTGGAAAAAAAACAAAAAAAAAAAAAAAAAAAAACTTTATGGATTTTTCTTTGGATGATTTCCGGGATTTTGATTGAGTATGTTATGGTTTGTGTATATGTCTCGGTTTGTCTGGTACCGGCCGGCATCAGCAGTAATTCTGAAGTATTTGTTCTGCACCCTTTTTTACTCTTGTTATGTTTGGTGTCTGCGGCCATTGACGAGATTTTTCAGAGCCGTAAGTGATGGCTGGTTCCTATGACGGTTTTGAAGATTTTCTTTTTGGCGCGCATATTTATTCTGTTTCCTTTGATGATTGGGTACAGTCTGAATATTGCTGCTGCAGCCTTGTTACAAACGTGTGTAACATGGTCTCTAAATGTCAACCTCTTGTCCAGCTTGATGCCTAGATACTTTATTGTGCCTGACCATGGAAGATTGTTATTTCTGAGGCGTATATGCAGGTTAGGAGGTTATTCTTTTTGAATGTGAATCGTATTGTATTGCTTGGGTTTTCTCCGCGTTTATTGTTTTTTTGGTTAGCCCATTTCTGGATGGATTGTAGGTGTTGCTCTATTTTTGTGACTCTATATTGCAGGTTAGAACTGCTGCGGTAGACTGCAGTGTCGTCTGCAAATAGTGACAAGTGTCCTCCCAGCTGTTTGTTTGTGTATATTGAGTAGAGAATGGGCCCCAGCACTGAGCCTTGCGGGACTCCAGCCTCTATGGATCTAGTGTTACTTGCCGCTCCTGGTACATGGACATAGAATGCTCTGTTGCGGAGAAAAGAAGCAATAATGTGGATGGGGCAGTTGTACTGGTGGAGCTTGTAGATAAGGCGTTATCCGAATGCTTTTCCAATGTCAAGCAGGACTGCTCCAGTACTGTGTCTAATGTTTCTGGCCTGACATATGTGCTCGACTAGTCTGGTCACCTGGTGGGTGGTGCTGTGTTCTTCGCGGAATCGGAATTGTTGTGGGATGATTATGTTGTTATCCTTTAAGAATTGAATTTCTTCAGTTCAGTTTGAATGAGCTTTCCGAGAACCTTTCCAAGGAAGTTGGCCTATAGTTTTGCGGAAATAATAAGTCCTTGTTTGGCTTTGGTAATGTGATGACTCGGGCCTGTTTCCAAGTAGTTTAGTCTGAAGCAAGCATTATATATTGATGTTAGATAGATAATTGATAGTTGCTGGAGGTAGGTGATGTAGTAGTTGCGGTTTGATGGAATCTGGGCCTGATGCCTTCTTAGGATGTGTGTATGTTTGTGATGTGATAAGATACGGGGTTTCTGCGTTTATTGGATTGTGAAAGATGTTCTGATCGGGGCACTTAGGATGCGGTTTTACCCTTCTGAGTACCATTTCCTGGTGGTCATCAGTTTCGTCATCTACCGCTTCTGGTGCTTGGAATTGCCTTTCTAGTGAATCCGCCAGTGCTTCAGCTCGGTCTGTGGGGTCGTTCCTTCCCCATGTAGATGTAGATGTTTCGTGTCTAGTTTACGAGTTTTAAGAAATTTCCAGAATTTTTCCTGGTCCCTTCCTGCTTCTCGTAACGTTTCCTCCCACGCCTCGCTACGGTGGTTTTCGGAGCTCTCTTTTTGATCCTCCCGGCCAATTGCTCTGATTTTCGTCGGTCGGCTGGGTCCCTGTAGTTTTGCCATCTCTTTCTGGCGCGCGCGGGCTGCGGTTGGCGCCTTTGGTGGCAACGGCCGGGGCAAGCAGCGGTGTGTGGTGTGGTGCGGGGCGGGCAGGGGCAGTGGTGGTTGACGGATGGCCTGGGGGCCGAAAAACGGGCCGGCCGGCGGACGGATGTTGAGAGAGGCGGCGCGCACGCGTCTCGCGCGGACACAGGCGCCACAGCGTTGATGATTGGAAGGAGGTGCGGTGCGGGGATGGGCCCAGGAAAAAAGACGGTCGTGGCCCCTGTCTTGGGTGCGTGTCGACGTCAGCACCGTCGGTGTGGTGTGGTGTGGTGTGGTGTGGTGTGGTGTGGTGTGGTGTGGTGTGGTGTGGGCAGGGAGGGGGGAAAAGCGGGCTGCGGGCTGCGGGCTGCGGGCTGCGGGCTGCGGAGGGAATGGTGGTGGGGAGTAGGCACACATGTGGGCGGGCGCAAAATCGGCCGGTGCCCGTAAACCGCGGCGGGATATTGGGTGGAAAAGAGGGAAATTGTAGAAAGGAAAACAAGCGGAGGGGGCGAATGTGGTGGGGTGGGGGGACGGGCGGGGGCGAGGCGACAGCTTGCTTTTTCTTTTTCATTTTATTTTATTTTGTTGTAGTGTTTTTGTTTTTTTTTGTTTTTTTGCGTGTGTGTGGCCTTGGAGAGGCTGGTCTTGTCTGGCTTACGCTTTGGGTGCGTGTGTTGGTACTTTTTCGTTTTTTCTTGTTCTGCAGAGCAGGGGCGGGGCGGTGGGAACGGCTGGCTGGCTGTGCCCAGAGGAGGAGGAGACGCTGGCGGCGGGCCCGGCTCCTGGGGCTGCTGTTGCATGCGCTGTGCAAAGAAAGGAAGAGTGGGTTTGTTTGGCTGGTGAAGTGCATTATTTAAGTGTGGGCTTGCCGGCCTGGCTCCGATGCGCAGGTAGATAGATGCCGGCGGCGACCGCAGGCAGGCGCGTTGTGTGTACAGAGGGACGAGCCATGTGTTTTGCAAGCAGGACGTGGCGTGCCGAGTGGAGAGGAGGCGGCGGCTCGGCTCGGTTCGGCCCGGTCCGGCGGTGCCGCGCTGTTGTCGCGGACGTGAGCGCCCCCTGGCGGGCGGGTGGTTGGCGGCGGCGTGGTGGACGCGTGTGGCAGTTGTGTGCACGGGTTGCTTGGGCGAGTGAGCAGTGGCTGGCGGTGTTGGCGCGTCGTCGGGGAGGTATGTGTTGCGGCCGCGTCTGCTGCGCGCTGCGTCGTTGTGTCGACTGTGTGTGGGCGTGGGCACGTGTGCTCTGGCGAGGGCGTCGTAAAAAAGTGGGTCGCGGTGTGCGTGCGTAGCCCGTGATGATGTATTGTGCGTCGCGTCGTTGTGTGCGAAACGGATGCCGAGAGGTGTGTGGTGAGTGCGAAGCGCGAATGTGCGGCGTTTGGCGGTTTCGGTGTGTTTTCTGTTTTTGCGGCGTGAGAGTGGGGCTGGCTGGCTGGCTCTGGCTGGCTGTTTGTTGTTGGTGTTGCCTTGTGTGTGTAGGTTGATGGCGCGACGCGGAGGGGACGCCGTTTGCTGCGTGCCTTGCCTCGCGTGTGTTGGCGCGCCGTGCATGTGTTTGGGTCGTGGGGGCGGTGTTTTTGTTTGTATTTGGATTTTCATTTTTTGGCGTGTTGTGTCGTGTATGGCAAGGGCGAGAGGAGTAGTGCGGTAGTGTCGTTGCGGCACGGGCGTCTGGTGGGGCTGTGCGTCGTGGCGGGGAAGGTGTGTAGGTTGCGGCGATGCGGCGAGCCCAGCCCGTCGTTTGACGGTGTGCCGGGTGAGTTGCGCTGCGAATCGAGTGTGGCGGGAAGGGAGCTGCGTGGCGCCTGCGTCCGTTGGCAGCAGGGGCTGTGCCTTTTGAGAGTTTGTTTGATTTCGGGACGACGACGACGACGACGACTGGTTGGTTGGTGGGTGGGGTGGCGTGCACGTTTGTCGTACTGGGCGAGTCGATTGCCTGCCGGCTGGCGAAAGGTGCGCCGCCGCCCGTCTCTCGCGCTCTGTGTTGTTTTTTTTTTTTTTCTGTGTGTGTCGGCTGCGTTTTTGTTTGCGGTGCGCGCGAAGACGGTGGTGCCGAAAGTGTGCCGGCGTGGCGTTGCGACCGCGACGAGCCGCGGGCGCGCCATTTGGCTGGTGTTGCGTGAAGAGCGGCTGTGTACGGGTAGTGGCTGTAGCCGTACGTGTACGTGCACGTGCATCCGGCCCGGCCGCCAGCCCAGCCCAGCCCAGCCCAGCCCAGCCCAGCCGAGTCGGGTGAGCGGAGGCCGACACGTGGTGGTGCTGTGCTCTCTCGGCTCGGGGGGGTTTGTGTGTGTGTGTGTGTGTGTGCGTGCGTGCGTGTGTGTCTCGTTCGCTCTCCGGAATCTGCTCGTTCTGCTGATCCCCGCCTGTCGGCGTCGTTTATTTTTACTTATTTATTTTTTACCTGTTGTTTGTTTTTCGACGTCGTCTTGCAGTTTTGTCCTTTGCGGCGTGCCGACGACCCGCCGCGCGACCTTATGAAACCCCAAAGCGTGGCGTGGCGTGGCGTGGCGTGGCCGAGCCGCAGCAGCTAAGGGGGTGCGGCCGCCTCGACGCCTTAACCTCCTAAACTTCTTTAAGCCGTTAACGCAGCCACCTAAACTAACGTAACCTAACGTAAGCCCTTAGGCCAACCCCCAAGTCGCCTTAACCTAACGTACGTGACCGCAACCTTAGCTTAACGCCTACGTTAAGACGTGACGTCACGTCAACGCTTAACCTAACCCTGACGCCTTCTTAGCCTAACCTGACGTAACCTAAGGTAAGGTAACCGTTGAAAGAAAGAAACCACCTTTGTTTTGACGTTGAGGCGTGTAAGGTCGGCTGTGAGGGCAGATTCGGTGTGTCTGTAGTTGGGGCTGGCTGGTAATTTATTTTGTTTGTTTGTTTATCGTTGTCTTGTTTTCGCCTGTGGCGGGGGGGTTGGCGCTCCGTCGGCCGGTGCCATGTTGCGCAGGCGGCGATCGTAAAAAAGTAGAAAAAAAAAAAGAAAAAAGAAAAAAAAAATGTGTTGGAAGGGCTGTGGGTGTTGGCGGGCGAGGCGAGAGGAGGAGGACGGCCCGCGGCCGTGGCCCGACGGCTGCGGGCCGATCGGGAAAACGGCGGAAGGCGATGGGGCGGCGGAGGTGCGTTTGTGCACGGCCGTCATCGCCGCACGACTCGGCTCGTGTGGCTGTGGCGCCGGCCGCGGTGGCCGGGCTGCCGCGGCGACGGTGTGGGAGTTTTGACGAAGGTTTGGCCATTGTGGCGGGTCGTCGGCTGGGGCTGTGGGGGCGGCATTTGGGCGGGGGCGGCGATTCTCGGCGGGCCGACCCAGGCTGTGGCGCGCGGTGGCTGCAGTTTGGCCGTGGTTTGCGGCGCCGCCGCGGCGACTGGTTGGCGACCGTGGTGTCGGTGTGTGTAGCCCCATCCTCGGTGGTTTGAATGGCGCGGGTGGTTGCGGCGCAGGTTGGGGGCTGCTCCGCGCAGGCTGTCGGACGTTGGGCGGTAGCAAGCGCGGGAGGCGCGGCGCGGCGGCGCGGCGGCGCGCCGAGTGGCGGCCGCTCTCTCGGCCGTCCGCGCCCGCCCGCGACACTGGCTGGGCCAGGCGCGTGCGCGGCTATTCTCTGCTGCGCGCCCCTCGCTGTTGTGCGTCGTCGAAGGAGAGAAGGAAGCGAAAGCAAGGGGAAAAAAGAAAAGAGAACAGGCAAAAGATGGCAGACCAGGCGGCTACGAACGAGACTGCCGCGGCACCCGCCGCCACCGGCACTACGAAGAAGGCCAAGTCTGCGTCGTCTGCGAAGAAGCCGCGCGCCAAGCCTGCGCACCCGCGCACCTCTGAGATGGTGACGGCCGCCATCAAGAGTCTGAAGGAGCGCGGCGGGTCGTCGCTGCAGGCGATCAAGAAGTACATTGCCGCGCACTACAAGCTGGACGCGGAGAAGCTGGCGCCCTTTATCAAGAAGTACCTCAAGTCGGCCGTCGTGGCTGGCGAGCTGGTGCAGACGAAGGGGAAGGGCGCGTCGGGCTCTTTCAAGCTTGCCGGCGCCGGCGGCGGGGCGGCCGAGGGCGGCAAGGCTCGTGGTGGCGGCGGTGGTGCGAAGAAGAAGCGCGCCGCTCCGGCCAGCAAGGAGAAGAAGGGGGCCCGTGCGGCCGGCGCAAAGAAGGCTGGCGGCGTGAAGGCGGCGACCGGTCGGAAGGCGGGCGCCGCCAAGAAGGCGTCTGCGGCGTCGGCCGCTCCCGCGGGTGCGAAGAAGGCGGCTGCGGCCAAGCCGGCCAAGGCCAAGTCGCCGTCGAAGGCGAAGAAGGCCGCCAAGGTTCCGACGAAGAAGCCGAAGGCGCCGCGCCCGAAGAAGGCGACGGCGACGCCGTCTAAGGCGAAGGCTTCGCCCAAGAAGAAGAAGTAAAAAGGGCAGGGAAGGGTTGGCGGTTGACACCGTCGCCTGGAGGCCGGCGCGCAACCAGAGGCTGTCGCGCGGTCCCGGACAAAAACAAAAACGGCCCTTCTCAGGGCCATCAAAGCACGTCGGGAAGGTGTTGATTGTCGTGTCGTGTCGTGGTCGGTCGGTTGCCTTGTTGTCTGTCTGTCTGTCTTGCTTGCTGGCGTTTGTTTGTTTCATGTGTGGATGGTGGTTGGATTGTGGGGTCGTTGGCGGGCGTGGGCGGCGGCGCCGCGGTTGGTGTTACACAAAGTGTATTTTACTTTTATTATTTTTTACCTATTTATTTTGCGCCGCGTTTGTTTGTTTGTTTGTCTTGGTGGTGGTTTTGGAATAGTCTTTTTTGCTTTGCTTTGCTTTCCGGGCGTCACGTTTTGTGCCGTGGCCTGTGTGGGTGGCGCTATTGACGCTTGCGACTTGGTTCGGCCGGTGCGGTGCTTTTTTCTTTTTTTTGGAAACGGCGGCGCCGGGCCGGGCCGGGGGTGGGACGACTGGACTGGAGAGTGAGTGGGGAACTAGTCGTTGCGACCGACAAAGTTTTGCTCGCGACGGAGAGACGTTAGTGGCCCTGAAAAGGGCCGTTTTGTTTGTTTGGCGGTGTGCGGGTTTAGGCGCGCTCGCCGCGGATGCGGCGCGCGAGCTGGATGTCCTTGGGCATGATGGTGACTCGCTTGGCGTGGATTGCGCACAGGTTGGTGTCTTCGAAGAGGCCGACGAGGTAGGCCTCGCTGGCCTCCTGCAGGGCCATGACTGCGGAGCTCTGGAAGCGCAGGTCGGTCTTGAAGTCCTGGGCGATCTCGCGCACTAGGCGCTGGAATGGCAGCTTGCGGATGAGCAGCTCTGTGCTCTTCTGGTAGCGCCTGATTTCTCGCAGGGCGACGGTGCCCGGCCTGTAGCGGTGGGGCTTCTTGACGCCGCCGGTGGCGGGCGCGCTCTTCCTCGCCGCCTTGGTGGCGAGCTGTTTGCGCGGCGCCTTTCCGCCGGTGGACTTGCGGGCCGTTTGCTTTGTCCGGGCCATGGCTACTGCGGATGCGGATGCGGCGTGGAGGATATGCGTGCGCGACGGCGTCCGGTGCTGCCTTGACAACGGGCCCGCGCGCCCCGGGTGCTGCGCTTATATGCCCTCGGTGCGCGGTGGTGGGGGGAGGGGAGGGCGGGCCGCGGGGCCCCAGAGTCTATATAGGGGGGCGGCGCGCGCGCTGGGCGCCACAACCGTAGCCGACTCGCTAGCGCCGGGTGAGGAGCTTGCCTTGCTTTCTGTTTTTTATATTATTGTGGTTGAGACGCTTGAAGAAGAAGAATGACAGGCCGCGGCAAGGGAGGAAAGGGGCTCGGCAAGGGTGGCGCCAAGCGGCACCGCAAGGTGTTGCGCGACAACATCCAGGGCATCACGAAGCCCGCGATCCGCCGCCTGGCGCGCAGGGGCGGCGTGAAGCGCATCTCTGGTCTGATCTACGAGGAGACGCGCGGAGTGCTGAAGGTGTTCCTGGAGAACGTGATCCGCGACGCGGTGACGTACACTGAGCACGCCAAGCGCAAGACTGTGACGGCCATGGACGTGGTGTACGCCCTGAAGAGGCAGGGGCGCACCCTGTACGGTTTCGGCGGTTAGGCGGTGTGAGACCGAAGGAAGGAAAGAGAGATAGATTGAAAAACGGCCCTTTTCAGGGCCACCACAGTGTTCGGAAGTTGAAAAGTGCGAAAGAGTCTGTGTTGCTGGTTTTTCTTTTCCTTTTTAGTCTACTTGGCCTTTTAGTTTTGTTTGGAGTTTTTTTTGACGTGGTGTGCGGTGCGGTTGGGAGGGAAGGAAGCGTGCCCTTGCGTTGTGTGAGCTCCTTCCTTCCTTCCTTCCTTCCCCTCCCTCTTTGCTTGTATGCTTCTTGTCGGTGGATGGGCTGTGTGTTGCGGCGCGGCTGAGCGCCGAGGGGTTATTTTTGAGGTGTGTTGTTGTGCGCCACGTGTGCTGGTTAATGGTCGCGAGACTGTGCGTGCGTGGAGTTGAGTGGAGGAGGTGGCCAAGTACGTGTGTACAAGATGGCGGCGCCTGTGTGTGTAAGAAGGAAAAAAAAACCGTACACAGAGAGAGAGAGAGAGAGAGAGAGAGAGAGAGAGAGAGAGAGAAAAGTGGTGCGACGAACGACTGGAATTCTGCTTTGGACGTAGGTTTGTGTGGTGGCCCTGAAAAGGGCCGATTGTGTTTTGTTTTTTGAGCCGAGGCGGCAAATGGCGCGCTGCGTGCCAAGGGAGCACGCGGCGGTTGCCGATTGCGCTGTCTCTCTTTTAGGCCTTCTTCTCGGTCTTCTTTGGCAGCAGGACGGCCTGGATGTTGGGCAGGACACCTCCCTGTGCGATGGTGACGCCCGACAAGAGCTTGTTGAGCTCCTCGTCGTTGCGTATGGCGAGCTGCAGGTGGCGCGGGATGATGCGCGTCTTCTTGTTGTCGCGGGCCGCGTTTCCGGCCAGCTCGAGCACCTCAGCCGCGAGGTACTCCATGACGGCGGCGAGGTAGACGGGCGCCCCGGCGCCGACGCGCTCGGCGTAGTTTCCCTTGCGCAGGAGGCGGTGGATTCTGCCGACCGGGAACTGGAGCCCAGCCCTGCTTGAGCGGGACTTTGACTTGCCCTTGACTTTGCCTCCCTTTCCGCGTCCGGACATGGCGATGGGCTAGTTTGGAAAGAAGCGAGAAAGAAAAAGCACAACGCCCCAAACGGTGCGAGCCGCAGCGAGTCGAGCAGCGGAGTGCGTGCCGGCGCCGGCGGGGTGGGGGTCCTTTATGGGCTCGGGTGCGGCGGCCGGTTGCGCGCGCGCCCCATTGGTCGGCGGCCGCAGCAGGGCGAGCTGGTAAAGGTGCGGCGGCGGCGTGCGGCGGGTGCCACTGTGTGGGGAGACGCTGACTGGAGCGGAGCGCCTGACTGACTGACTGACTGCGCGCTGCCTGCCTGCCTGCCTGCCTGCCTGCCTGCTGTTTGTTCGTGATGCCGCCCAAGACTAGCGGGAAAGCCGCCAAGAAGGCTGGCAAGGCGCAGAAGAACATTTCGAAGGGCGACAAGAAGAAGAAGCGCAAGAGGAAGGAGAGCTATGCCATCTACATCTACAAGGTGCTGAAGCAGGTGCACCCTGACACGGGCATCTCTTCGAAGGCGATGAGCATCATGAACAGCTTCGTGAACGACATTTTCGAGCGCATTGCGGCCGAGGCTTCTCGCCTGGCGCACTACAACAAGCGCTCGACCATCACGTCCCGCGAGATCCAGACCGCTGTGCGGCTCTTGCTGCCTGGCGAGCTGGCCAAGCACGCGGTGAGCGAGGGCACGAAGGCGGTGACCAAGTACACGAGCTCCAAGTAAGGAGGTGGCTCTTGGAAATAGGAGGCTCGTCCGCGGCGCGGCGAAGAAAAGAAAAAACGGCCCTTTTCAGGGCCACCAAAATGCCTTTGCGGGAAGGGCGGAATTGTTGTTGTTGTTGTTGTTGTTGTTGTGAGCGGGTGGACGGGCGGCACAGCTGTAGCTGTAGCTTGTGGTGTGGTGTGGTGCGGCGCCGGCGCCTTTGGTTTTGGTGTGACGTTGGGATACGCACTTTAGGCCACAGCCGGGTCGTGGGCGTGGGTGTTTCGAGACGTGTTGGTGTTAGGGGGGCGGATCGCTGGAGTTGGCTTGTTTGATATATATATTTTTTTTTTTTTTTTTGTCCCCTTTGTATGGTATGGCCGGAGGTGTGGAACGGAAAGCAAACCGCGATTGTCGGATGTCACACCGTTGGTGGCGAGGGTGAGAAACACGTTGCCGCCTACAGCTGCTTCTACGCCGAGCGGGTGGGTTAAGTTAGTAGTTGGTTGGTTGGGCGACGTAAAAGTGGAGCGTGGAGGTGTGTGTGAACGTGAGGAGACACGCATTGCATTGTATTTGTACGCGCGAGGTGAGTTAGGAGACCACGCGCCACGACGTACGGTGCCCTCTTTCGACCTGACGTCTGACGTCTGGAGGCGGTGTCGTCATTCTGGATGTACGTGTATTTTCCGCTCAGTTGAGTGAGGTGACGCGAGACGACGGCGTCGGTGGTGTTTTTGTTTTGTTGTTGGCGCCCCGGGGATGAAGAGGGGCACCCGACGGTAACGAGAGGTTGCACTTTGTGATCGGTCGAATGTCCGGGGAGCGAGGAATAGGGTGGGGGGTTGAAAAGAAACGCCAGTGTAGGGCAACGGGACGGTGAACGTTCCCGTGGTGTCGGAGGTGTGCAGTGGGGGGGAGGAAAAAAAAAAAGCGCGTAACGGCGCGGCTGCCGTGGTGGAAACGTTCTCTCCAACTGTGGTGGTGTCCCCTGTGTGTTTTGTTGTTCTCTATATCGTGTGTCCCCTCGCACAAGACGCTCTCTGGGCGGGTTTGATTCATTCATTTTTGCATAGTCACGTAGCGTAGAATGGAATGCGCAAGAGTTGAGTGAGACTGGCGACGGTATATGGTCTGAGCAGCGTCAGCTGCACTGCACTCCCCGGAAAAGAATCTTGGATGCCGTGCTAACTGAAATTTGGTGGACGGGGTTCTCAAGGCTGTTTTGCTATTTTCTTGTTTGTTTGTCTCTAGTTAAGATGGTGAAATGACGTCGAAGAAGCAGTATTGCAAATACTGTTATGGAAATGCCCTAGTTTGATGAAAGGAAATGTGTGTTGAATATACAGGATGGTAAAGACCAAGTGCGTTGAAAGAAACGTTGTGAAGGAACGAACGTTCCCTGAATTGGTTTCTTTTTGTTCCCGAGTTGTGTACAATGGACGACGGTTGTGCCATATCGCAGCATTGCATCATCCCCAGGTTTGATTTCAATTGAGCGATAAAAAAAGGAAAAAGAGAAGAACAAGAACACTATCGAAATGGTCTATGGTGTGTGACCCACAATTGTTGTCTTTAAATCACTTACCCAACCATGTCGTAAAAATATTTTTTTTTTTTTTTTTTTTTTTTTTTTTTTTTTTTACAGTGGCTGCCGAATGACCTAGATGTAACAGAGAGAGAGAGAAACACATGGCGTGTCAGATGTTTGTTTTCTTTTCCCCCCCCCCCCCCCCCCTCTCGTCAAGTGGCAAATGCGAACACCGTCAGCTGTAATTGACGATCGACACTAGTATGGCGCGAAAAGGGGGTGCGACCTGTGCAGTTGTGGGTGAAACTTTGGGTGATGGGCTGTCATGCGGCATCGCGTGCGTTCATTACCCCTCGGCGGCGGCGGCGGCGGCGGCGGCGGCGCCGCAGCTCCGTCCAGCTCGCGCTCTCGGAAACAACCCTCTCGTAATGCCGCGTCTCCTCCGTCACTGCAATTTTCAAAGGGAAACCTGTGTGGCCGGTGGGGGTGTGTCAACCGTTGGCCCTCAAGCTCCGCCGACAAAAAGTGTTGAGTGTATCCAGTGTGAGAGAGGTTGACGCTTTTCGTGGTGTGTGTGTGTGTGTGTGTGTGTGTGTGTGTGGCAATGTTTTGAAAAGTTTGCAACGTACGTTAAGAAGTGTTGACGCTGAAACTTGCGGGCTGTGTGGCCCTGGTGGTTGGCTGGCTGGAGACGCGGGCGTGTCCAGTCGGTCGGTTGTTGTGGCTGAAAGGTACGTATACGGTTCCGCCGTCCCGTCGGAACTGCGTCTGTCTGGAAGGTATGACGTGACGTGCAGTTTTTATTAGGTCAGCCCTTGTTGTGTATTGTTCCATTTGTTGCTCACTCGTCACCCGTATTTGGTGTGGCGATGTATGTGGACGTACTGCTGGATCAGTGTCAGGGTTTCCGTGGGAGGTGTTGGTTGGGTTGGATTTGCCTGACACGGCTGAGTCCGCAATTGGCCTGCCGTTCGTTGATGCGATATGTGGGTTCTGAGGAAGAATGTGTACGAGATAGTTGCCCCTGCCCTGCCCTTTCTTTCGCGTTCGTGTGTGCCCCCCTTGTTGTGTAGTGTGGGTTGAACATGGTTCTTTACCGAGTGGGGGGGAATGGGATGGACGGATCCGTTGCTGTTGCTGTCACCGTCAAGACAACGCACGCACGCACGCACGCACCCCTGTCCTACGAGAAGGTGTGTCAACCGGGGTTTCGGTAGTCGTGTGTGTAGGGGACGGGGAGAAGCAAAGTGGAGAGTGCGGCACGGGCAGAGAGTGGAATTGGGGCGCGTTGATGTTGGGAAACATGCCCCAAGGGTTGCGGGATGATGTGGCGGTGAGAGCGGGGGGCGGGGGAGAAAAGAAAAGCGAAAAAGAACTAAGGAAGAGGAGGAGGCGTGCGTGTGCGCAGTGGCGGGGCCCCAAAGACCTGTCGTGTGGTGTCGGCCGAACGCGAGCGCGAACGCGAACGCGAACGCGTGTGCGGGGCAGCGTCGGCACGGAGAAGCGAGGAGGAGAGAGAGAGAGAGAGCTGGTCTGATGGGTATTTTTTACCCCCTGTACTCGAAGGACCGGATCTGTCCTTGATCCCTGCCTTCTGTCTGATTATGTTGGGTAACAAAATGATGGGATGATAGGGTCTCTTGGGTGTGTGTAGATGTTTGTTTGTTTGAGTGAGTGTTATGGTGTTTGTATTTTATTTTTGTTTATCATGGTATGTTGTAGTTTGTGGTGTTTTGTCGTGATGGGAAATGTCGTTCTTGGGTCGGGTGGATTTTGGTCCCAGATTTCTGATGAGTGGGTGGTTCGAATCCGTGGTTTGGTGGAAAAAAAACAAAAAAAAAAAAAAAAAAAAACTTTATGGATTTTTCTTTGGATGATTTCCGGGATTTTGATTGAGTATGTTATGGTTTGTGTATATGTCTCGGTTTGTCTGGTACCGGCCGGCATCAGCAGTAATTCTGAAGTATTTGTTCTGCACCCTTTTTTACTCTTGTTATGTTTGGTGTTCTGCGGCCATTGACGAGATTTTTCAGAGCCGTAAGTGATGGCTGGTTCCTATGACGGTTTTGAAGATTTTCTTTTTGGCGCGCATATTTATTCTGTTTCCTTTGATGATTGGGTACAGTCTGAATATTGCTGCTGCAGCCTTGTTACAAACGTGTGTAACATGGTCTCTAAATGTCAACCTCTTGTCCAGCTTGATGCCTAGATACTTTATTGTGCCTGACCATGGAAGATTGTTATTTCTGAGGCGTATATGCAGGTTAGGAGGTATTCTTTTTGAATGTGAATCGTATTGTATTGCTTGGGTTTTCTCCGCGTTTATTGTTTTTTTGGTTAGCCCATTTCTGGATGGATTGTAGGTGTTGCTCTATTTTTGTGACTCTATATTGCAGGTTAGAACTGCTGCGGTAGACTGCAGTGTCGTCTGCAAATAGTGACAAGTGTCCTCCCAGCTGTTTGTTTGTGTATATTGAGTAGAGAATGGGCCCCAGCACTGAGCCTTGCGGGACTCCAGCCTCTATGGATCTAGTGTTACTTGCCGCTCCTGGTACATGGACATAGAATGCTCTGTTGCGGAGAAAAGAAGCAATAATGTGGATGGGGCAGTTGTACTGGTGGAGCTTGTAGATAAGGCGTTATCCGAATGCTTTTCCAATGTCAAGCAGGACTGCTCCAGTACTGTGTCTAATGTTTCTGGCCTGACATATGTGCTCGACTAGTCTGGTCACCTGGTGGGTGGTGCTGTGTTCTTCGCGGAATCGGAATTGTTGTGGGATGATTATGTTGTTATCCTTTAAGAATTGAATTTCTTCAGTTCAGTTTGAATGAGCTTTCCGAGAACCTTTCCAAGGAAGTTGGCCTATAGTTTTGCGGAAATAATAAGTCCTTGTTTGGCTTTGGTAATGTGATGACTCGGGCCTGTTTCCAAGTAGTTTAGTCTGAAGCAAGCATTATATATTGATGTTAGATAGATAATTGATAGTTGCTGGAGGTAGGTGATGTAGTAGTTGCGGTTTGATGGAATCTGGGCCTGATGCCTTCTTAGGATGTGTGTATGTTTGTGATGTGATAAGATACGGGGTTTCTGCGTTTATTGGATTGTGAAAGATGTTCTGATCGGGGCACTTAGGATGCGGTTTTACCCTTCTGAGTACCATTTCCTGGTGGTCATCAGTTTCGTCATCTACCGCTTCTGGTGCTTGGAATTGCCTTTCTAGTGAATCCGCCAGTGCTTCAGCTCGGTCTGTGGGGTCGTTCCTTCCCCATGTAGATGTAGATGTTTCGTGTCTAGTTTACGAGTTTTAAGAAATTTCCAGAATTTTTCCTGGTCCCTTCCTGCTTCTCGTAACGTTTCCTCCCACGCCTCGCTACGGTGGTTTTCGGAGCTCTCTTTTTGATCCTCCCGGCCAATTGCTCTGATTTTCGTCGGTCGGCTGGGTCCCTGTAGTTTTGCCATCTCTTTCTGGCGCGCGCGGGCTGCGGTTGGCGCCTTTGGTGGCAACGGCCGGGGCAAGCAGCGGTGTGTGGTGTGGTGCGGGGCGGGCAGGGGCAGTGGTGGTTGACGGATGGCCTGGGGGCCGAAAAACGGGCCGGCCGGCGGACGGATGTTGAGAGAGGCGGCGCGCACGCGTCTCGCGCGGACACAGGCGCCACAGCGTTGATGATTGGAAGGAGGTGCGGTGCGGGGATGGGCCCAGGAAAAAAGACGGTCGTGGCCCCTGTCTTGGGTGCGTGTCGACGTCAGCACCGTCGGTGTGGTGTGGTGTGGTGTGGTGTGGTGTGGTGTGGTGTGGTGTGGTGTGGTGTGGGCAGGGAGGGGGGAAAAGCGGGCTGCGGGCTGCGGGCTGCGGGCTGCGGGCTGCGGAGGGAATGGTGGTGGGGAGTAGGCACACATGTGGGCGGGCGCAAAATCGGCCGGTGCCCGTAAACCGCGGCGGGATATTGGGTGGAAAAGAGGGAAATTGTAGAAAGGAAAACAAGCGGAGGGGGCGAATGTGGTGGGGTGGGGGGACGGGCGGGGGCGAGGCGACAGCTTGCTTTTTCTTTTTCATTTTATTTTATTTTGTTGTAGTGTTTTTGTTTTTTTTTGTTTTTTTGCGTGTGTGTGGCCTTGGAGAGGCTGGTCTTGTCTGGCTTACGCTTTGGGTGCGTGTGTTGGTACTTTTTCGTTTTTTCTTGTTCTGCAGAGCAGGGGCGGGGCGGTGGGAACGGCTGGCTGGCTGTGCCCAGAGGAGGAGGAGACGCTGGCGGCGGGCCCGGCTCCTGGGGCTGCTGTTGCATGCGCTGTGCAAAGAAAGGAAGAGTGGGTTTGTTTGGCTGGTGAAGTGCATTATTTAAGTGTGGGCTTGCCGGCCTGGCTCCGATGCGCAGGTAGATAGATGCCGGCGGCGACCGCAGGCAGGCGCGTTGTGTGTACAGAGGGACGAGCCATGTGTTTTGCAAGCAGGACGTGGCGTGCCGAGTGGAGAGGAGGCGGCGGCTCGGCTCGGTTCGGCCCGGTCCGGCGGTGCCGCGCTGTTGTCGCGGACGTGAGCGCCCCCTGGCGGGCGGGTGGTTGGCGGCGGCGTGGTGGACGCGTGTGGCAGTTGTGTGCACGGGTTGCTTGGGCGAGTGAGCAGTGGCTGGCGGTGTTGGCGCGTCGTCGGGGAGGTATGTGTTGCGGCCGCGTCTGCTGCGCGCTGCGTCGTTGTGTCGACTGTGTGTGGGCGTGGGCACGTGTGCTCTGGCGAGGGCGTCGTAAAAAAGTGGGTCGCGGTGTGCGTGCGTAGCCCGTGATGATGTATTGTGCGTCGCGTCGTTGTGTGCGAAACGGATGCCGAGAGGTGTGTGGTGAGTGCGAAGCGCGAATGTGCGGCGTTTGGCGGTTTCGGTGTGTTTTCTGTTTTTGCGGCGTGAGAGTGGGGCTGGCTGGCTGGCTGGCTGGCTGGCTGTTTGTTGTTGGTGTTGCCTTGTGTGTGTAGGTTGATGGCGCGACGCGGAGGGGACGCCGTTTGCTGCGTGCCTTGCCTCGCGTGTGTTGGCGCGCCGTGCATGTGTTTGGGTCGTGGGGGCGGTGTTTTTGTTTGTATTTGGATTTTCATTTTTTGGCGTGTTGTGTCGTGTATGGCAAGGGCGAGAGGAGTAGTGCGGTAGTGTCGTTGCGGCACGGGCGTCTGGTGGGGCTGTGCGTCGTGGCGGGGAAGGTGTGTAGGTTGCGGCGATGCGGCGAGCCCAGCCCGTCGTTTGACGGTGTGCCGGGTGAGTTGCGCTGCGAATCGAGTGTGGCGGGAAGGGAGCTGCGTGGCGCCTGCGTCCGTTGGCAGCAGGGGCTGTGCCTTTTGAGAGTTTGTTTGATTTCGGGACGACGACGACGACGACGACTGGTTGGTTGGTGGGTGGGGTGGCGTGCACGTTTGTCGTACTGGGCGAGTCGATTGCCTGCCGGCTGGCGAAAGGTGCGCCGCCGCCCGTCTCTCGCGCTCTGTGTTGTTTTTTTTTTTTTTCTGTGTGTGTCGGCTGCGTTTTTGTTTGCGGTGCGCGCGAAGACGGTGGTGCCGAAAGTGTGCCGGCGTGGCGTTGCGACCGCGACGAGCCGCGGGCGCGCCATTTGGCTGGTGTTGCGTGAAGAGCGGCTGTGTACGGGTAGTGGCTGTAGCCGTACGTGTACGTGCACGTGCATCCGGCCCGGCCGCCGCCAGCCCAGCCCAGCCCAGCCCAGCCCAGCCGAGTCGGGTGAGCGGAGGCCGACACGTGGTGGTGCTGTGCTCTCTCGGCTCGGGGGGGTTTGTGTGTGTGTGTGTGTGTGTGCGTGCGTGCGTGTGTGTCTCGTTCGCTCTCCGGAATCTGCTCGTTCTGCTGATCCCCGCCTGTCGGCGTCGTTTATTTTTACTTATTTATTTTTTACCTGTTGTTTGTTTTTCGACGTCGTCTTGCAGTTTTGTCCTTTGCGGCGTGCCGACGACCCGCCGCGCGACCTTATGAAACCCCAAAGCGTGGCGTGGCGTGGCGTGGCGTGGCCGAGCCGCAGCAGCTAAGGGGGTGCGGCCGCCTCGACGCCTTAACCTCCTAAACTTCTTTAAGCCGTTAACGCAGCCACCTAAACTAACGTAACCTAACGTAAGCCCTTAGGCCAACCCCCAAGTCGCCTTAACCTAACGTACGTGACCGCAACCTTAGCTTAACGCCTACGTTAAGACGTGACGTCACGTCAACGCTTAACCTAACCCTGACGCCTTCTTAGCCTAACCTGACGTAACCTAAGGTAAGGTAACCGTTGAAAGAAAGAAACCACCTTTGTTTTGACGTTGAGGCGTGTAAGGTCGGCTGTGAGGGCAGATTCGGTGTGTCTGTAGTTGGGGCTGGCTGGTAATTTATTTTGTTTGTTTGTTTATCGTTGTCTTGTTTTCGCCTGTGGCGGGGGGGTTGGCGCTCCGTCGGCCGGTGCCATGTTGCGCAGGCGGCGATCGTAAAAAAGTAGAAAAAAAAAAAGAAAAAAGAAAAAAAAAATGTGTTGGAAGGGCTGTGGGTGTTGGCGGGCGAGGCGAGAGGAGGAGGACGGCCCGCGGCCGTGGCCCGACGGCTGCGGGCCGATCGGGAAAACGGCGGAAGGCGATGGGGCGGCGGAGGTGCGTTTGTGCACGGCCGTCATCGCCGCACGACTCGGCTCGTGTGGCTGTGGCGCCGGCCGCGGTGGCCGGGCTGCCGCGGCGACGGTGTGGGAGTTTTGACGAAGGTTTGGCCATTGTGGCGGGTCGTCGGCTGGGGCTGTGGGGGCGGCATTTGGGCGGGGGCGGCGATTCTCGGCGGGCCGACCCAGGCTGTGGCGCGCGGTGGCTGCAGTTTGGCCGTGGTTTGCGGCGCCGCCGCGGCGACTGGTTGGCGACCGTGGTGTCGGTGTGTGTAGCCCCATCCTCGGTGGTTTGAATGGCGCGGGTGGTTGCGGCGCAGGTTGGGGGCTGCTCCGCGCAGGCTGTCGGACGTTGGGCGGTAGCAAGCGCGGGAGGCGCGGCGCGGCGGCGCGGCGGCGCGCCGAGTGGCGGCCGCTCTCTCGGCCGTCCGCGCCCGCCCGCGACACTGGCTGGGCCAGGCGCGTGCGCGGCTATTCTCTGCTGCGCGCCCCTCGCTGTTGTGCGTCGTCGAAGGAGAGAAGGAAGCGAAAGCAAGGGGAAAAAAGAAAAGAGAACAGGCAAAAGATGGCAGACCAGGCGGCTACGAACGAGACTGCCGCGGCACCCGCCGCCACCGGCACTACGAAGAAGGCCAAGTCTGCGTCGTCTGCGAAGAAGCCGCGCGCCAAGCCTGCGCACCCGCGCACCTCTGAGATGGTGACGGCCGCCATCAAGAGTCTGAAGGAGCGCGGCGGGTCGTCGCTGCAGGCGATCAAGAAGTACATTGCCGCGCACTACAAGCTGGACGCGGAGAAGCTGGCGCCCTTTATCAAGAAGTACCTCAAGTCGGCCGTCGTGGCTGGCGAGCTGGTGCAGACGAAGGGGAAGGGCGCGTCGGGCTCTTTCAAGCTTGCCGGCGCCGGCGGCGGGGCGGCCGAGGGCGGCAAGGCTCGTGGTGGCGGCGGTGGTGCGAAGAAGAAGCGCGCCGCTCCGGCCAGCAAGGAGAAGAAGGGGGCCCGTGCGGCCGGCGCAAAGAAGGCTGGCGGCGTGAAGGCGGCGACCGGTCGGAAGGCGGGCGCCGCCAAGAAGGCGTCTGCGGCGTCGGCCGCTCCCGCGGGTGCGAAGAAGGCGGCTGCGGCCAAGCCGGCCAAGGCCAAGTCGCCGTCGAAGGCGAAGAAGGCCGCCAAGGTTCCGACGAAGAAGCCGAAGGCGCCGCGCCCGAAGAAGGCGACGGCGACGCCGTCTAAGGCGAAGGCTTCGCCCAAGAAGAAGAAGTAAAAAGGGCAGGGAAGGGTTGGCGGTTGACACCGTCGCCTGGAGGCCGGCGCGCAACCAGAGGCTGTCGCGCGGTCCCGGACAAAAACAAAAACGGCCCTTCTCAGGGCCATCAAAGCACGTCGGGAAGGTGTTGATTGTCGTGTCGTGTCGTGGTCGGTCGGTTGCCTTGTTGTCTGTCTGTCTGTCTTGCTTGCTGGCGTTTGTTTGTTTCATGTGTGGATGGTGGTTGGATTGTGGGGTCGTTGGCGGGCGTGGGCGGCGGCGCCGCGGTTGGTGTTACACAAAGTGTATTTTACTTTTATTATTTTTTACCTATTTATTTTGCGCCGCGTTTGTTTGTTTGTTTGTCTTGGTGGTGGTTTTGGAATAGTCTTTTTTGCTTTGCTTTGCTTTCCGGGCGTCACGTTTTGTGCCGTGGCCTGTGTGGGTGGCGCTATTGACGCTTGCGACTTGGTTCGGCCGGTGCGGTGCTTTTTTCTTTTTTTTGGAAACGGCGGCGCCGGGCCGGGCCGGGGGTGGGACGACTGGACTGGAGAGTGAGTGGGGAACTAGTCGTTGCGACCGACAAAGTTTTGCTCGCGACGGAGAGAGAGACGTTAGTGGCCCTGAAAAGGGCCGTTTTGTTTGTTTGGCGGTGTGCGGGTTTAGGCGCGCTCGCCGCGGATGCGGCGCGCGAGCTGGATGTCCTTGGGCATGATGGTGACTCGCTTGGCGTGGATTGCGCACAGGTTGGTGTCTTCGAAGAGGCCGACGAGGTAGGCCTCGCTGGCCTCCTGCAGGGCCATGACTGCGGAGCTCTGGAAGCGCAGGTCGGTCTTGAAGTCCTGGGCGATCTCGCGCACTAGGCGCTGGAATGGCAGCTTGCGGATGAGCAGCTCTGTGCTCTTCTGGTAGCGCCTGATTTCTCGCAGGGCGACGGTGCCCGGCCTGTAGCGGTGGGGCTTCTTGACGCCGCCGGTGGCGGGCGCGCTCTTCCTCGCCGCCTTGGTGGCGAGCTGTTTGCGCGGCGCCTTTCCGCCGGTGGACTTGCGGGCCGTTTGCTTTGTCCGGGCCATGGCTACTGCGGATGCGGATGCGGCGTGGAGGATATGCGTGCGCGACGGCGTCCGGTGCTGCCTTGACAACGGGCCCGCGCGCCCCGGGTGCTGCGCTTATATGCCCTCGGTGCGCGGTGGTGGGGGGAGGGGAGGGCGGGCCGCGGGGCCCCAGAGTCTATATAGGGGGGCGGCGCGCGCGCTGGGCGCCACAACCGTAGCCGACTCGCTAGCGCCGGGTGAGGAGCTTGCCTTGCTTTCTGTTTTTTATATTATTGTGGTTGAGACGCTTGAAGAAGAAGAATGACAGGCCGCGGCAAGGGAGGAAAGGGGCTCGGCAAGGGTGGCGCCAAGCGGCACCGCAAGGTGTTGCGCGACAACATCCAGGGCATCACGAAGCCCGCGATCCGCCGCCTGGCGCGCAGGGGCGGCGTGAAGCGCATCTCTGGTCTGATCTACGAGGAGACGCGCGGAGTGCTGAAGGTGTTCCTGGAGAACGTGATCCGCGACGCGGTGACGTACACTGAGCACGCCAAGCGCAAGACTGTGACGGCCATGGACGTGGTGTACGCCCTGAAGAGGCAGGGGCGCACCCTGTACGGTTTCGGCGGTTAGGCGGTGTGAGACCGAAGGAAGGAAAGAGAGATAGATTGAAAAACGGCCCTTTTCAGGGCCACCACAGTGTTCGGAAGTTGAAAAGTGCGAAAGAGTCTGTGTTGCTGGTTTTTCTTTTCCTTTTTAGTCTACTTGGCCTTTTAGTTTTGTTTGGAGTTTTTTTTGACGTGGTGTGCGGTGCGGTTGGGAGGGAAGGAAGCGTGCCCTTGCGTTGTGTGAGCTCCTTCCTTCCTTCCTTCCTTCCCCTCCCTCTTTGCTTGTATGCTTCTTGTCGGTGGATGGGCTGTGTGTTGCGGCGCGGCTGAGCGCCGAGGGGTTATTTTTGAGGTGTGTTGTTGTGCGCCACGTGTGCTGGTTAATGGTCGCGAGACTGTGCGTGCGTGGAGTTGAGTGGAGGAGGTGGCCAAGTACGTGTGTACAAGATGGCGGCGCCTGTGTGTGTAAGAAGGAAAAAAAAACCGTACACAGAGAGAGAGAGAGAGAGAGAGAGAGAGAGAGAGAGAGAGAGAAAAGTGGTGCGACGAACGACTGGAATTCTGCTTTGGACGTAGGTTTGTGTGGTGGCCCTGAAAAGGGCCGATTGTGTTTTGTTTTTTGAGCCGAGGCGGCAAATGGCGCGCTGCGTGCCAAGGGAGCACGCGGCGGTTGCCGATTGCGCTGTCTCTCTTTTAGGCCTTCTTCTCGGTCTTCTTTGGCAGCAGGACGGCCTGGATGTTGGGCAGGACACCTCCCTGTGCGATGGTGACGCCCGACAAGAGCTTGTTGAGCTCCTCGTCGTTGCGTATGGCGAGCTGCAGGTGGCGCGGGATGATGCGCGTCTTCTTGTTGTCGCGGGCCGCGTTTCCGGCCAGCTCGAGCACCTCAGCCGCGAGGTACTCCATGACGGCGGCGAGGTAGACGGGCGCCCCGGCGCCGACGCGCTCGGCGTAGTTTCCCTTGCGCAGGAGGCGGTGGATTCTGCCGACCGGGAACTGGAGCCCAGCCCTGCTTGAGCGGGACTTTGACTTGCCCTTGACTTTGCCTCCCTTTCCGCGTCCGGACATGGCGATGGGCTAGTTTGGAAAGAAGCGAGAAAGAAAAAGCACAACGCCCCAAACGGTGCGAGCCGCAGCGAGTCGAGCAGCGGAGTGCGTGCCGGCGCCGGCGGGGTGGGGGTCCTTTATGGGCTCGGGTGCGGCGGCCGGTTGCGCGCGCGCCCCATTGGTCGGCGGCCGCAGCAGGGCGAGCTGGTAAAGGTGCGGCGGCGGCGTGCGGCGGGTGCCACTGTGTGGGGAGACGCTGACTGGAGCGGAGCGCCTGACTGACTGACTGACTGCGCGTGCCTGCCTGCCTGCCTGCCTGCCTGCCTGCCTGCCTGTTTGTTCGTGATGCCGCCCAAGACTAGCGGGAAAGCCGCCAAGAAGGCTGGCAAGGCGCAGAAGAACATTTCGAAGGGCGACAAGAAGAAGAAGCGCAAGAGGAAGGAGAGCTATGCCATCTACATCTACAAGGTGCTGAAGCAGGTGCACCCTGACACGGGCATCTCTTCGAAGGCGATGAGCATCATGAACAGCTTCGTGAACGACATTTTCGAGCGCATTGCGGCCGAGGCTTCTCGCCTGGCGCACTACAACAAGCGCTCGACCATCACGTCCCGCGAGATCCAGACCGCTGTGCGGCTCTTGCTGCCTGGCGAGCTGGCCAAGCACGCGGTGAGCGAGGGCACGAAGGCGGTGACCAAGTACACGAGCTCCAAGTAAGGAGGTGGCTCTTGGAAATAGGAGGCTCGTCCGCGGCGCGGCGAAGAAAAGAAAAAACGGCCCTTTTCAGGGCCACCAAAATGCCTTTGCGGGAAGGGCGGAATTGTTGTTGTTGTTGTTGTTGTTGTTGTGAGCGGGTGGACGGGCGGCACAGCTGTAGCTGTAGCTTGTGGTGTGGTGTGGTGCGGCGCCGGCGCCTTTGGTTTTGGTGTGACGTTGGGATACGCACTTTAGGCCACAGCCGGGTCGTGGGCGTGGGTGTTTCGAGACGTGTTGGTGTTAGGGGGGCGGATCGCTGGAGTTGGCTTGTTTGATATATATATTTTTTTTTTTTTTTTTGTCCCCTTTGTATGGTATGGCCGGAGGTGTGGAACGGAAAGCAAACCGCGATTGTCGGATGTCACACCGTTGGTGGCGAGGGTGAGAAACACGTTGCCGCCTACAGCTGCTTCTACGCCGAGCGGGTGGGTTAAGTTAGTAGTTGGTTGGTTGGGCGACGTAAAAGTGGAGCGTGGAGGTGTGTGTGAACGTGAGGAGACACGCATTGCATTGTATTTGTACGCGCGAGGTGAGTTAGGAGACCACGCGCCACGACGTACGGTGCCCTCTTTCGACCTGACGTCTGACGTCTGGAGGCGGTGTCGTCATTCTGGATGTACGTGTATTTTCCGCTCAGTTGAGTGAGGTGACGCGAGACGACGGCGTCGGTGGTGTTTTTGTTTTGTTGTTGGCGCCCCGGGGATGAAGAGGGGCACCCGACGGTAACGAGAGGTTGCACTTTGTGATCGGTCGAATGTCCGGGGAGCGAGGAATAGGGTGGGGGGTTGAAAAGAAACGCCAGTGTAGGGCAACGGGACGGTGAACGTTCCCGTGGTGTCGGAGGTGTGCAGTGGGGGGGAGGAAAAAAAAAAAGCGCGTAACGGCGCGGCTGCCGTGGTGGAAACGTTCTCTCCAACTGTGGTGGTGTCCCCTGTGTGTTTTGTTGTTCTCTATATCGTGTGTCCCCTCGCACAAGACGCTCTCTGGGCGGGTTTGATTCATTCATTTTTGCATAGTCACGTAGCGTAGAATGGAATGCGCAAGAGTTGAGTGAGACTGGCGACGGTATATGGTCTGAGCAGCGTCAGCTGCACTGCACTCCCCGGAAAAGAATCTTGGATGCCGTGCTAACTGAAATTTGGTGGACGGGGTTCTCAAGGCTGTTTTGCTATTTTCTTGTTTGTTTGTCTCTAGTTAAGATGGTGAAATGACGTCGAAGAAGCAGTATTGCAAATACTGTTATGGAAATGCCCTAGTTTGATGAAAGGAAATGTGTGTTGAATATACAGGATGGTAAAGACCAAGTGCGTTGAAAGAAACGTTGTGAAGGAACGAACGTTCCCTGAATTGGTTTCTTTTTGTTCCCGAGTTGTGTACAATGGACGACGGTTGTGCCATATCGCAGCATTGCATCATCCCCAGGTTTGATTTCAATTGAGCGATAAAAAAAGGAAAAAGAGAAGAACAAGAACACTATCGAAATGGTCTATGGTGTGTGACCCACAATTGTTGTCTTTAAATCACTTACCCAACCATGTCGTAAAAATATTTTTTTTTTTTTTTTTTTTTTTTTTTTTTTTTTTTACAGTGGCTGCCGAATGACCTAGATGTAACAGAGAGAGAGAGAAACACATGGCGTGTCAGATGTTTGTTTTCTTTTCCCCCCCCCCCCCCCCCCTCTCGTCAAGTGGCAAATGCGAACACCGTCAGCTGTAATTGACGATCGACACTAGTATGGCGCGAAAAGGGGGTGCGACCTGTGCAGTTGTGGGTGAAACTTTGGGTGATGGGCTGTCATGCGGCATCGCGTGCGTTCATTACCCCTCGGCGGCGGCGGCGGCGGCGGCGGCGGCGCCGCAGCTCCGTCCAGCTCGCGCTCTCGGAAACAACCCTCTCGTAATGCCGCGTCTCCTCCGTCACTGCAATTTTCAAAGGGAAACCTGTGTGGCCGGTGGGGGTGTGTCAACCGTTGGCCCTCAAGCTCCGCCGACAAAAAGTGTTGAGTGTATCCAGTGTGAGAGAGGTTGACGCTTTTCGTGGTGTGTGTGTGTGTGTGTGTGTGTGTGTGTGTGGCAATGTTTTGAAAAGTTTGCAACGTACGTTAAGAAGTGTTGACGCTGAAACTTGCGGGCTGTGTGGCCCTGGTGGTTGGCTGGCTGGAGACGCGGGCGTGTCCAGTCGGTCGGTTGTTGTGGCTGAAAGGTACGTATACGGTTCCGCCGTCCCGTCGGAACTGCGTCTGTCTGGAAGGTATGACGTGACGTGCAGTTTTTATTAGGTCAGCCCTTGTTGTGTTATTGTTCCATTTGTTGCTCACTCGTCACCCGTATTTGGTGTGGCGATGTATGTGGACGTACTGCTGGATCAGTGTCAGGGTTTCCGTGGGAGGTGTTGGTTGGGTTGGATTTGCCTGACACGGCTGAGTCCGCAATTGGCCTGCCGTTCGTTGATGCGATATGTGGGTTCTGAGGAAGAATGTGTACGAGATAGTTGCCCCTGCCCTGCCCTTTCTTTCGCGTTCGTGTGTGCCCCCCTTGTTGTGTAGTGTGGGTTGAACATGGTTCTTTACCGAGTGGGGGGGAATGGGATGGACGGATCCGTTGCTGTTGCTGTCACCGTCAAGACAACGCACGCACGCACGCACGCACCCCTGTCCTACGAGAAGGTGTGTCAACCGGGGTTTCGGTAGTCGTGTGTGTAGGGGACGGGGAGAAGCAAAGTGGAGAGTGCGGCACGGGCAGAGAGTGGAATTGGGGCGCGTTGATGTTGGGAAACATGCCCCAAGGGTTGCGGGATGATGTGGCGGTGAGAGCGGGGGGCGGGGGAGAAAAGAAAAGCGAAAAAGAACTAAGGAAGAGGAGGAGGCGTGCGTGTGCGCAGTGGCGGGGCCCCAAAGACCTGTCGTGTGGTGTCGGCCGAA
Organism: Schistocerca gregaria; assembly: GCF_023897955.1. Lineage (NCBI taxonomy): Eukaryota > Metazoa > Arthropoda > Insecta > Orthoptera > Acrididae > Schistocerca > Schistocerca gregaria. Next base: position 63,814 of record NW_026062233.1, on the reverse strand, counting down.
CGCGAGCGCGAACGCGAACGCGAACGCGTGTGCGGGGCAGCGTCGGCACGGAGAAGCGAGGAGGAGAGAGAGAGAGAGAGCTGGTCTGATGGGTATTTTTTACCCCCTGTACTCGAAGGACCGGATCTGTCCTTGATCCCTGCCTTCTGTCTGATTATGTTGGGTAACAAAATGATGGAACACGCGATCTAGTGTGTGTGTGTAGATGTTTGTTTGTTTGAGTGAGTGTTATGGTGTTTGTATTTTATTTTTGTTTATCATGGTATGTTGTAGTTTGTGGTGTTTTGTCGTGATGGGAAATGTCGTTCTTGGGTCGGGTGGATTTTGGTCCCAGATTTCTGATGAGTGGGTGGTTCGAATCCGTGGTTTGGTGGAAAAAAAACAAAAAAAAAAAAAAAAAAAAACTTTATGGATTTTTCTTTGGATGATTTCCGGGATTTTGATTGAGTATGTTATGGTTTGTGTATATGTCTCGGTTTGTCTGGTACCGGCCGGCATCAGCAGTAATTCTGAAGTATTTGTTCTGCACCCTTTTTTACTCTTGTTATGTTTGGTGTCTGCGGCCATTGACGAGATTTTTCAGAGCCGTAAGTGATGGCTGGTTCCTATGACGGTTTTGAAGATTTTCTTTTTGGCGCGCATATTTATTCTGTTTCCTTTGATGATTGGGTACAGTCTGAATATTGCTGCTGCAGCCTTGTTACAAACGTGTGTAACATGGTCTCTAAATGTCAACCTCTTGTCCAGCTTGATGCCTAGATACTTTATTGTGCCTGACCATGGAAGATTGTTATTTCTGAGGCGTATATGCAGGTTAGGAGGTATTCTTTTTGAATGTGAATCGTATTGTATTGCTTGGGTTTTCTCCGCGTTTATTGTTTTTTTGGTTAGCCCATTTCTGGATGGATTGTAGGTGTTGCTCTATTTTTGTGACTCTATATTGCAGGTTAGAACTGCTGCGGTAGACTGCAGTGTCGTCTGCAAATAGTGACAAGTGTCCTCCCAGCTGTTTGTTTGTGTATATTGAGTAGAGAATGGGCCCCAGCACTGAGCCTTGCGGGACTCCAGCCTCTATGGATCTAGTGTTACTTGCCGCTCCTGGTACATGGACATAGAATGCTCTGTTGCGGAGAAAAGAAGCAATAATGTGGATGGGGCAGTTGTACTGGTGGAGCTTGTAGATAAGGCGTTATCCGAATGCTTTTCCAATGTCAAGCAGGACTGCTCCAGTACTGTGTCTAATGTTTCTGGCCTGACATATGTGCTCGACTAGTCTGGTCACCTGGTGGGTGGTGCTGTGTTCTTCGCGGAATCGGAATTGTTGTGGGATGATTATGTTGTTATCCTTTAAGAATTGAATTTCTTCAGTTCAGTTTGAATGAGCTTTCCGAGAACCTTTCCAAGGAAGTTGGCCTATAGTTTTGCGGAAATAATAAGTCCTTGTTTGGCTTTGGTAATGTGATGACTCGGGCCTGTTTCCAACACGCGATCTAGTGTGCAAGCATTATATATTGATGTTAGATAGATAATTGATAGTTGCTGGAGGTAGGTGATGTAGTAGTTGCGGTTTGATGGAATCTGGGCCTGATGCCTTCTTAGGATGTGTGTATGTTTGTGATGTGATAAGATACGGGGTTTCTGCGTTTATTGGATTGTGAAAGATGTTCTGATCGGGGCACTTAGGATGCGGTTTTACCCTTCTGAGTACCATTTCCTGGTGGTCATCAGTTTCGTCATCTACCGCTTCTGGTGCTTGGAATTGCCTTTCTAGTGAATCCGCCAGTGCTTCAGCTCGGTCTGTGGGGTCGTTCCTTCCCCATGTAGATGTAGATGTTTCGTGTCTAGTTTACGAGTTTTAAGAAATTTCCAGAATTTTTCCTGGTCCCTTCCTGCTTCTCGTAACGTTTCCTCCCACGCCTCGCTACGGTGGTTTTCGGAGCTCTCTTTTTGATCCTCCCGGCCAATTGCTCTGATTTTCGTCGGTCGGCTGGGTCCCTGTAGTTTTGCCATCTCTTTCTGGCGCGCGCGGGCTGCGGTTGGCGCCTTTGGTGGCAACGGCCGGGGCAAGCAGCGGTGTGTGGTGTGGTGCGGGGCGGGCAGGGGCAGTGGTGGTTGACGGATGGCCTGGGGGCCGAAAAACGGGCCGGCCGGCGGACGGATGTTGAGAGAGGCGGCGCGCACGCGTCTCGCGCGGACACAGGCGCCACAGCGTTGATGATTGGAAGGAGGTGCGGTGCGGGGATGGGCCCAGGAAAAAAGACGGTCGTGGCCCCTGTCTTGGGTGCGTGTCGACGTCAGCACCGTCGGTGTGGTGTGGTGTGGTGTGGTGTGGTGTGGTGTGGTGTGGTGTGGTGTGGGCAGGGAGGGGGGAAAAGCGGGCTGCGGGCTGCGGGCTGCGGGCTGCGGGCTGCGGAGGGAATGGTGGTGGGGAGTAGGCACACATGTGGGCGGGCGCAAAATCGGCCGGTGCCCGTAAACCGCGGCGGGATATTGGGTGGAAAAGAGGGAAATTGTAGAAAGGAAAACAAGCGGAGGGGGCGAATGTGGTGGGGTGGGGGGACGGGCGGGGGCGAGGCGACAGCTTGCTTTTTCTTTTTCATTTTATTTTATTTTGTTGTAGTGTTTTTGTTTTTTTTTGTTTTTTTGCGTGTGTGTGGCCTTGGAGAGGCTGGTCTTGTCTGGCTTACGCTTTGGGTGCGTGTGTTGGTACTTTTTCGTTTTTTCTTGTTCTGCAGAGCAGGGGCGGGGCGGTGGGAACGGCTGGCTGGCTGTGCCCAGAGGAGGAGGAGACGCTGGCGGCGGGCCCGGCTCCTGGGGCTGCTGTTGCATGCGCTGTGCAAAGAAAGGAAGAGTGGGTTTGTTTGGCTGGTGAAGTGCATTATTTAAGTGTGGGCTTGCCGGCCTGGCTCCGATGCGCAGGTAGATAGATGCCGGCGGCGACCGCAGGCAGGCGCGTTGTGTGTACAGAGGGACGAGCCATGTGTTTTGCAAGCAGGACGTGGCGTGCCGAGTGGAGAGGAGGCGGCGGCTCGGCTCGGTTCGGCCCGGTCCGGCGGTGCCGCGCTGTTGTCGCGGACGTGAGCGCCCCCTGGCGGGCGGGTGGTTGGCGGCGGCGTGGTGGACGCGTGTGGCAGTTGTGTGCACGGGTTGCTTGGGCGAGTGAGCAGTGGCTGGCGGTGTTGGCGCGTCGTCGGGGAGGTATGTGTTGCGGCCGCGTCTGCTGCGCGCTGCGTCGTTGTGTCGACTGTGTGTGGGCGTGGGCACGTGTGCTCTGGCGAGGGCGTCGTAAAAAAGTGGGTCGCGGTGTGCGTGCGTAGCCCGTGATGATGTATTGTGCGTCGCGTCGTTGTGTGCGAAACGGATGCCGAGAGGTGTGTGGTGAGTGCGAAGCGCGAATGTGCGGCGTTTGGCGGTTTCGGTGTGTTTTCTGTTTTTGCGGCGTGAGAGTGGGGCTGGCTGGCTGGCTGGCTGGCTGGCTGTTTGTTGTTGGTGTTGCCTTGTGTGTGTAGGTTGATGGCGCGACGCGGAGGGGACGCCGTTTGCTGCGTGCCTTGCCTCGCGTGTGTTGGCGCGCCGTGCATGTGTTTGGGTCGTGGGGGCGGTGTTTTTGTTTGTATTTGGATTTTCATTTTTTGGCGTGTTGTGTCGTGTATGGCAAGGGCGAGAGGAGTAGTGCGGTAGTGTCGTTGCGGCACGGGCGTCTGGTGGGGCTGTGCGTCGTGGCGGGGAAGGTGTGTAGGTTGCGGCGATGCGGCGAGCCCAGCCCGTCGTTTGACGGTGTGCCGGGTGAGTTGCGCTGCGAATCGAGTGTGGCGGGAAGGGAGCTGCGTGGCGCCTGCGTCCGTTGGCAGCAGGGGCTGTGCCTTTTGAGAGTTTGTTTGATTTCGGGACGACGACGACGACGACTGGTTGGTTGGTGGGTGGGGTGGCGTGCACGTTTGTCGTACTGGGCGAGTCGATTGCCTGCCGGCTGGCGAAAGGTGCGCCGCCGCCCGTCTCTCGCGCTCTGTGTTGTTTTTTTTTTTTTTCTGTGTGTGTCGGCTGCGTTTTTGTTTGCGGTGCGCGCGAAGACGGTGGTGCCGAAAGTGTGCCGGCGTGGCGTTGCGACCGCGACGAGCCGCGGGCGCGCCATTTGGCTGGTGTTGCGTGAAGAGCGGCTGTGTACGGGTAGTGGCTGTAGCCGTACGTGTACGTGCACGTGCATCCGGCCCGGCCGCCAGCCCAGCCCAGCCCAGCCCAGCCCAGCCCAGCCCAGCCCAGCCCAGCCGAGTCGGGTGAGCGGAGGCCGACACGTGGTGGTGCTGTGCTCTCTCGGCTCGGGGGGGTTTGTGTGTGTGTGTGTGTGTGTGCGTGCGTGCGTGTGTGTCTCGTTCGCTCTCCGGAATCTGCTCGTTCTGCTGATCCCCGCCTGTCGGCGTCGTTTATTTTTACTTATTTATTTTTTACCTGTTGTTTGTTTTTCGACGTCGTCTTGCAGTTTTGTCCTTTGCGGCGTGCCGACGACCCGCCGCGCGACCTTATGAAACCCCAAAGCGTGGCGTGGCGTGGCGTGGCGTGGCCGAGCCGCAGCAGCTAAGGGGGTGCGGCCGCCTCGACGCCTTAACCTCCTAAACTTCTTTAAGCCGTTAACGCAGCCACCTAAACTAACGTAACCTAACGTAAGCCCTTAGGCCAACCCCCAAGTCGCCTTAACCTAACGTACGTGACCGCAACCTTAGCTTAACGCCTACGTTAAGACGTGACGTCACGTCAACGCTTAACCTAACCCTGACGCCTTCTTAGCCTAACCTGACGTAACCTAAGGTAAGGTAACCGTTGAAAGAAAGAAACCACCTTTGTTTTGACGTTGAGGCGTGTAAGGTCGGCTGTGAGGGCAGATTCGGTGTGTCTGTAGTTGGGGCTGGCTGGTAATTTATTTTGTTTGTTTGTTTATCGTTGTCTTGTTTTCGCCTGTGGCGGGGGGGTTGGCGCTCCGTCGGCCGGTGCCATGTTGCGCAGGCGGCGATCGTAAAAAAGTAGAAAAAAAAAAAGAAAAAAGAAAAAAAAAATGTGTTGGAAGGGCTGTGGGTGTTGGCGGGCGAGGCGAGAGGAGGAGGACGGCCCGCGGCCGTGGCCCGACGGCTGCGGGTCGATCGGGAAAACGGCGGAAGGCGATGGGGCGGCGGAGGTGCGTTTGTGCACGGCCGTCATCGCCGCACGACTCGGCTCGTGTGGCTGTGGCGCCGGCCGCGGTGGCCGGGCTGCCGCGGCGACGGTGTGGGAGTTTTGACGAAGGTTTGGCCATTGTGGCGGGTCGTCGGCTGGGGCTGTGGGGGCGGCATTTGGGCGGGGGCGGCGATTCTCGGCGGGCCGACCCAGGCTGTGGCGCGCGGTGGCTGCAGTTTGGCCGTGGTTTGCGGCGCCGCCGCGGCGACTGGTTGGCGACCGTGGTGTCGGTGTGTGTAGCCCCATCCTCGGTGGTTTGAATGGCGCGGGTGGTTGCGGCGCAGGTTGGGGGCTGCTCCGCGCAGGCTGTCGGACGTTGGGCGGTAGCAAGCGCGGGAGGCGCGGCGCGGCGGCGCGGCGGCGCGCCGAGTGGCGGCCGCTCTCTCGGCCGTCCGCGCCCGCCCGCGACACTGGCTGGGCCAGGCGCGTGCGCGGCTATTCTCTGCTGCGCGCCCCTCGCTGTTGTGCGTCGTCGAAGGAGAGAAGGAAGCGAAAGCAAGGGGAAAAAAGAAAAGAGAACAGGCAAAAGATGGCAGACCAGGCGGCTACGAACGAGACTGCCGCGGCACCCGCCGCCACCGGCACTACGAAGAAGGCCAAGTCTGCGTCGTCTGCGAAGAAGCCGCGCGCCAAGCCTGCGCACCCGCGCACCTCTGAGATGGTGACGGCCGCCATCAAGAGTCTGAGGAGCGCGGCGGGTCGTCGCTGCAGGCGATCAAGAAGTACATTGCCGCGCACTACAAGCTGGACGCGGAGAAGCTGGCGCCCTTTATCAAGAAGTACCTCAAGTCGGCCGTCGTGGCTGGCGAGCTGGTGCAGACGAAGGGGAAGGGCGCGTCGGGCTCTTTCAAGCTTGCCGGCGCCGGCGGCGGGGCGGCCGAGGGCGGCAAGGCTCGTGGTGGCGGCGGTGGTGCGAAGAAGAAGCGCGCCGCTCCGGCCAGCAAGGAGAAGAAGGGGGCCCGTGCGGCCGGCGCAAAGAAGGCTGGCGGCGTGAAGGCGGCGACCGGTCGGAAGGCGGGCGCCGCCAAGAAGGCGTCTGCGGCGTCGGCCGCTCCCGCGGGTGCGAAGAAGGCGGCTGCGGCCAAGCCGGCCAAGGCCAAGTCGCCGTCGAAGGCGAAGAAGGCCGCCAAGGTTCCGACGAAGAAGCCGAAGGCGCCGCGCCCGAAGAAGGCGACGGCGACGCCGTCTAAGGCGAAGGCTTCGCCCAAGAAGAAGAAGTAAAAAGGGCAGGGAAGGGTTGGCGGTTGACACCGTCGCCTGGAGGCCGGCGCGCAACCAGAGGCTGTCGCGCGGTCCCGGACAAAAACAAAAACGGCCCTTCTCAGGGCCATCAAAGCACGTCGGGAAGGTGTTGATTGTCGTGTCGTGTCGTGGTCGGTCGGTTGCCTTGTTGTCTGTCTGTCTGTCTTGCTTGCTGGCGTTTGTTTGTTTCATGTGTGGATGGTGGTTGGATTGTGGGGTCGTTGGCGGGCGTGGGCGGCGGCGCCGCGGTTGGTGTTACACAAAGTGTATTTTACTTTTATTATTTTTTACCTATTTATTTTGCGCCGCGTTTGTTTGTTTGTTTGTCTTGGTGGTGGTTTTGGAATAGTCTTTTTTGCTTTGCTTTGCTTTCCGGGCGTCACGTTTTGTGCCGTGGCCTGTGTGGGTGGCGCTATTGACGCTTGCGACTTGGTTCGGCCGGTGCGGTGCTTTTTTCTTTTTTTTGGAAACGGCGGCGCCGGGCCGGGCCGGGGGTGGGACGACTGGACTGGAGAGTGAGTGGGGAACTAGTCGTTGCGACCGACAAAGTTTTGCTCGCGACGGAGAGACGTTAGTGGCCCTGAAAAGGGCCGTTTTGTTTGTTTGGCGGTGTGCGGGTTTAGGCGCGCTCGCCGCGGATGCGGCGCGCGAGCTGGATGTCCTTGGGCATGATGGTGACTCGCTTGGCGTGGATTGCGCACAGGTTGGTGTCTTCGAAGAGGCCGACGAGGTAGGCCTCGCTGGCCTCCTGCAGGGCCATGACTGCGGAGCTCTGGAAGCGCAGGTCGGTCTTGAAGTCCTGGGCGATCTCGCGCACTAGGCGCTGGAATGGCAGCTTGCGGATGAGCAGCTCTGTGCTCTTCTGGTAGCGCCTGATTTCTCGCAGGGCGACGGTGCCCGGCCTGTAGCGGTGGGGCTTCTTGACGCCGCCGGTGGCGGGCGCGCTCTTCCTCGCCGCCTTGGTGGCGAGCTGTTTGCGCGGCGCCTTTCCGCCGGTGGACTTGCGGGCCGTTTGCTTTGTCCGGGCCATGGCTACTGCGGATGCGGATGCGGCGTGGAGGATATGCGTGCGCGACGGCGTCCGGTGCTGCCTTGACAACGGGCCCGCGCGCCCCGGGTGCTGCGCTTATATGCCCTCGGTGCGCGGTGGTGGGGGGAGGGGAGGGCGGGCCGCGGGGCCCCAGAGTCTATATAGGGGGGCGGCGCGCGCGCTGGGCGCCACAACCGTAGCCGACTCGCTAGCGCCGGGTGAGGAGCTTGCCTTGCTTTCTGTTTTTTATATTATTGTGGTTGAGACGCTTGAAGAAGAAGAATGACAGGCCGCGGCAAGGGAGGAAAGGGGCTCGGCAAGGGTGGCGCCAAGCGGCACCGCAAGGTGTTGCGCGACAACATCCAGGGCATCACGAAGCCCGCGATCCGCCGCCTGGCGCGCAGGGGCGGCGTGAAGCGCATCTCTGGTCTGATCTACGAGGAGACGCGCGGAGTGCTGAAGGTGTTCCTGGAGAACGTGATCCGCGACGCGGTGACGTACACTGAGCACGCCAAGCGCAAGACTGTGACGGCCATGGACGTGGTGTACGCCCTGAAGAGGCAGGGGCGCACCCTGTACGGTTTCGGCGGTTAGGCGGTGTGAGACCGAAGGAAGGAAAGAGAGATAGATTGAAAAACGGCCCTTTTCAGGGCCACCACAGTGTTCGGAAGTTGAAAAGTGCGAAAGAGTCTGTGTTGCTGGTTTTTCTTTTCCTTTTTAGTCTACTTGGCCTTTTAGTTTTGTTTGGAGTTTTTTTTGACGTGGTGTGCGGTGCGGTTGGGAGGGAAGGAAGCGTGCCCTTGCGTTGTGTGAGCTCCTTCCTTCCTTCCTTCCTTCCCCTCCCTCTTTGCTTGTATGCTTCTTGTCGGTGGATGGGCTGTGTGTTGCGGCGCGGCTGAGCGCCGAGGGGTTATTTTTGAGGTGTGTTGTTGTGCGCCACGTGTGCTGGTTAATGGTCGCGAGACTGTGCGTGCGTGGAGTTGAGTGGAGGAGGTGGCCAAGTACGTGTGTACAAGATGGCGGCGCCTGTGTGTGTAAGAAGGAAAAAAAAACCGTACACAGAGAGAGAGAGAGAGAGAGAGAGAGAGAGAGAGAGAGAGAGAAAAGTGGTGCGACGAACGACTGGAATTCTGCTTTGGACGTAGGTTTGTGTGGTGGCCCTGAAAAGGGCCGATTGTGTTTTGTTTTTTGAGCCGAGGCGGCAAATGGCGCGCTGCGTGCCAAGGGAGCACGCGGCGGTTGCCGATTGCGCTGTCTCTCTTTTAGGCCTTCTTCTCGGTCTTCTTTGGCAGCAGGACGGCCTGGATGTTGGGCAGGACACCTCCCTGTGCGATGGTGACGCCCGACAAGAGCTTGTTGAGCTCCTCGTCGTTGCGTATGGCGAGCTGCAGGTGGCGCGGGATGATGCGCGTCTTCTTGTTGTCGCGGGCCGCGTTTCCGGCCAGCTCGAGCACCTCAGCCGCGAGGTACTCCATGACGGCGGCGAGGTAGACGGGCGCCCCGGCGCCGACGCGCTCGGCGTAGTTTCCCTTGCGCAGGAGGCGGTGGATTCTGCCGACCGGGAACTGGAGCCCAGCCCTGCTTGAGCGGGACTTTGACTTGCCCTTGACTTTGCCTCCCTTTCCGCGTCCGGACATGGCGATGGGCTAGTTTGGAAAGAAGCGAGAAAGAAAAAGCACAACGCCCCAAACGGTGCGAGCCGCAGCGAGTCGAGCAGCGGAGTGCGTGCCGGCGCCGGCGGGGTGGGGGTCCTTTATGGGCTCGGGTGCGGCGGCCGGTTGCGCGCGCGCCCCATTGGTCGGCGGCCGCAGCAGGGCGAGCTGGTAAAGGTGCGGCGGCGGCGTGCGGCGGGTGCCAGGCCTCGCCAGCCAGCCAGGGTGCCAGCCATTCCGAGGTGGGACTGCTAAGCGGACGGACGTGCGTCTACCTGTGCTCCGCGCCGCTATTGTGCTCCCAGCCCTGGAAATACCCACCGCGCGCTCTCGCCGCCTTTGTGCAGAGCTCGCCTCGTTGCTTGCTTCTCGTGTGCTTGGTCGCCGCCTTGCGTGCTCGCGCAATAGCTTCGTGCTTGGTCGTATCGTCGGTGCTGGCGGTCCGCGCTGTGTTCTGGATTTCCGGACGTGGTCGGGTGTGCGTTATCGGTAAAAAGCAAAATTGTCGTTTCTGAAAAGCAAAAGTCGTCTTGCACACTCGGCGCGGACGGGGCTCTAGACCACGTGGGCGCTCGCTCTGACATGGGATAGACCGTGAAGAAAGAGGAACATCACGCCTCGAGTAGGTGAATATAAATAGTCGAAATTGTTCGAGAATTTCTGTGCCATAGGTGTTAGGGAAGCTGCAGTCCAGGGACCCGCCGAGCCACATAGTCAAACAGACTGACTGTGAGGCCCTTGGTGGTATCCCGCGCCTGCTAGGTGTAGGGAAATTTTTCCACTGGCGCGGAAATTGTCGAAATATAGGCTTCCCTATCTGAAACCTTATAACATCGAGTAGGTGCCCGCCATGGCGGACACACGTGATCCAACCTCTGTCAGCGTCCCTCATGGAGTGCAGCCACACGACAGTTCACTTCCACCATCGTCATCATCACATTCACATACTTCAATTCATCCCCCCTCATCACCTTCCTCGTCAGACACTAGCTGTGACTCTGACCAGCTTGTCATAGCCACAGACAGCGACTCGGGCTCGGTCTCCTCATTGACCGACCCTGAAGTCAGACGTAGCGAAAGGCTACGTAAGATCAACTCTGGGCAGCCCCCGCAACCCGCAGCCGCGGAGAAACTCCGGGCGCGCGAAAACCAGAGCGTGGTTTCAAATGCGCAAGACGCAAAAGTACGACAACCACCACTAGACCAGCAGAAGCAACATCAACAAAAGCAGGTGGATCACTCAACTGCGACCGCAGATGCGTCCAATAATCAAAAGCAAAATCAAATTGCAGGCGTCGGAACGGTGCAAGGCGCTCAAAACACAACGGTGCCCCCAGCAATGACACAAACTCAGCGCCAGCCCAGAGGCAGAAGGGTGCCCCCGATAACGGTTTTTGAGACCAAAGGGTACACTACCCTAATCGGTCAGATACAAGGGAAGCTGAAAGGAGCACTAAGCACATCCTACAAGGGTGACAGCATCGTATACCAGGCAACAAATCCCGAGGACTTCCATTTCCTCAAAGAAGAATTTCGAAAACGGAAGATTGAATTCTTCACATACAGTGACGACCCGAAGGGGACACTTAAGGTCGTCATTAAAAAGCTCACTCCATACTGGACCACAGACGATGTCAAAAACGCCCTAATTGAGAAAGGGTTTCAAGTGCAGGACGTGTTTCAGCAAACGAAACCGCAGACCATTGTAAACGAATACGGCGAAACAGTCTCGGCTCCCAGAATAAAAACGGCCAATTTTCAAGTGAATCTCCTGAACACTGCTGAGGCTCGCAAAATATTCAAAGTTACACATCTGCTACACATGCAGGTCACGGTGGAGCTATACAAAAGACCAAACGGTCCGACGCAATGTTATCTGTGTCAACGCTTTGGGCATGGGGCGTCTCAGTGTGAACTTAGACCCCGCTGCGTGAAATGCGCCGGGCCACACCTTTCTGGGGCCTGCACTAAAAAGCCCGACGCGCCAGCAACGTGCGCAAACTGCGGGGGCAACCATCCAGCCTCCTTCAGGGGCTGCTCAGAGCGTGAGCGGATCGTCCAGGCCTGGGAACGAAGACGAGCACCCCCAACCAGCAGACATGTCCCACCAACCACCACACCGCGGACAGCAGCGGCAACAAAACCACCCCCGCCACCACCTGCGGATACACCACACTCCTCCCCTCCACCAAAACAAACTCAGGTGGGAACAAATACATTAGAAACTCCCTCAACACCACAGGAAGCAGTTGCATCCTGTTCCCCACCACCGGAGCGATCTCCGCCCCAAGCACAGCCCACGCTCGCCGAAATAGTGAGAACAGGGCGCACCCCACCAAACTCCCCTAAAACAAAGCCCACAATCCCGAAACAACAACCTGGCAGAATCCTGCCCTCCAAGGTGACTCTACATCCGCCGCTAACCGCACCTCCCCCCAGCACCTGTGTTCTAAAGGAACAGACAAGTGCGACACCTCTCCCCTCAACCTCTGCAGCGACTGAGGCTGCCCCCCCACTAGCCAGTCATTCAATGGCAACCGCCACAGAGCCCCCAACTGCTCCTGCGGTGACAATTCAAACCAACATCGCCAGTGACAACACCACTGCCCAGCAAAGCATCACAGAGGACTCACAGGTACAAACACCTCAAATTTTATCACAAATCTGGCAGTTTGTCAAAAACCTTCTCCCTCAAAATTTTGTTACCAAAATCACACAGATTATCAATCAGTTCTTAGCAGCCCCAGATCTTCTCAGTAAAGTGACACTAATTATCACAAACATCTTGCCCCTGCTCCTAAATGGCAAATGAAAACCAGCACATCACTATCGCCATCTGGAACGCTGACGGTGTTTCCCACGATCGATTCGAGCTCGAGATGTTCCTCGATGACCATGGGGTGGATGTGGCACTCCTAAACGAGACCCACCTAACCCCTGATGAGAGCTTTCGAGTCCGAAATTATGTGTTGGCCAGAAATGACCGCCCTAACAGACCAGGTGGCGGTACAGCCATTCTCATTAAAAATCGAATATGCCACAGGGTAATACAAACGCCACCACTCATAAACACAGAGGCAACAGCAGTCGAAGTTATTCTTAACAACCACCCCACACTTCTGGTGGCGGCATACCACCCACCCCAAGCGAGACTGTTTCCCAGTGACCTGGACGATCTCTTGGACATAAACCACAGAACCATAATAGGAGGGGACCTGAATGCCAAGCACAGGGCATGGGGATGTCGTACTACAAACACAAGTGGCAACAAACTACTGAGATACCTTGATAACCATCCAGCAGTAAGGGTTGTCTCAACTGATGAGCCTACTCATGTTCCCTATGACTCCAGGTGCCTGCCTGACAAATTGGACATATTCCTCTTAAAAAACGTTAACCTCAACACAACGACAGAGGTAATCAACAGCCTAAATTCAGACCATAGCCCTGTTATTCTAAGATTTCAGGGTGACCAAGACATTCCAAGTAACAGAATAATTACAACTTACAACACAAATTGGGCGAGGTACAAGGAACTGGTCACTCTACACATACCTGACCAGGCTCCTGACATGCAGACCCCAGAAGAAATCGACCAGGCTATAGCAGAATTAACCCAAATCATCACGACGTGTGGGGAAGCATCAACCATCAAAATAACGCACAACAGCGGACGGAGCAACCTGCCCCCAGACCTTGCGCAACTAATTACGGACAAGAACAGAACGCGCAAGAGATGGCAAACTTTTCGTGACCCCCAAGACAGGAGACGCATGTTTAGGATGGCCAGGGAAATCCAGACCAGACTTAAACTGCTACGAAGTGCTAGATGGGAACAAAGCCTGCAAACAGCAGAGCAAAATCCCGAAAAATTCTGGGGAATCATCAGATCCAGACGACAACCCCAAAAAGCCAGCAGACCACTTCATGGGCAAAACGGTTTAGTCTATACCCCACACGACAAAGCAACCGCCATGGCAAACACGCTCGAGCTGCAGTTCCAAGAGAATATAATCGATGAAGACGAGGAAGAAGCAGAAGCCCTGGAGCGCAGAGTTGAGCGTCACCTACATCGAACACTGCGTGCCAGACCAGTCACCAACTTTGTGCCGACCACTGAACGTGCAGTCTCTGTTCTCATCAGGCGAATCGGCAATGCAAAAGCCCCCGGTCCCGATAACATCAAACCCCCCTTTCTTAGAAACCTTCCTCAACCTGCTATCTCTCACCTTACAGCCATCCTAAACAGTTGCCTCTCCATACAATACTTCCCTTCAGCCTGGAAGGTTGCAAAAGTTATTTCCATTCCAAAGCCCAATAAAGATCAGTTATTCCCGCAAAACCACCGCCCTATCTCCCTACTATGTCATCTCTCCAAACTTCTCGAAATTCTTATACAAAACTCCCTACTCCAGTTTCTATCCATAAACAACATCATCATCCCTGAACAATTTGGTTTTCGTGCTGGACATAGCACTGTACAGCAAGCCATTCGCCTGGTGGAGCATGTCTGCACGGAGAAGAGCCAGGGCAACAGCACCGCAGCTATTTTCTTGGATATTGAAAAGGCTTTTGATCGTGTTTGGCATGACGGCTTGCTATATAAGATCTCCAAACTCAACTGCCCTCTCCACCTGCTGAAAATCATTCAGTCTTTCCTCTCTGACAGGAAATTTTACTCATACATAGAAAAGGCAAAAAGTGGCATGAAACTCATAGAAGCAGGTGTCCCACAGGGATCTGTGCTTGGCCCCCTCCTATATCTTCTGTATACAAATGACATCCCGAAAGAGCCGGGTGGCAACATAGCCTTATATGCTGATGACACAGCACTCTATCTCAGTGGCAGAAACATTAATTACCTAGCCTACAGCCTACAACGACATCTCAACAAAGTTGCAAACTGGTGCAACATCTGGAAAATAAAAATAAATGCTGACAAATGTCAAACAATCCTATTTTCTCATAAAATCAAGAAACCCATAATAAACATCACTTACAATGAACAAATACTCCCATGGAAAAATGAAATCACATACTTAGGACTAAAATTGGACAAAAACCTAACATTCAAGCATCACATAAGAGAGGCTAGGAACAAAGGCTCCGCCCGGCTCTACCAACTATACCCATTATTAAAGGGAATGGGATTGTCCATATCAGCAAAGCTCAGAATCTGGAAAACAATAGTCCTGCCTGTCATCCTCTACGGCTCTGAAGTGTGGAGCATGGCAGCAGACACTAATCTAGCCCAATTGGAGGTCGTCCAAAATAAAACCCTAAGAATTATTGCAGACGTACCAAGACTGACTAGCAATGAGGAAATCAGGGCAATGCTAGGGCAACCCTCTTTCTATCACATAATCAAACAAAAATCACAAACATTCTACGAATCATCTCATTCATCACCGTACCAGCTCATCAATACACTGGGACGGAACCCTCACCCTCAACTCAGAGCTCCTATCAACACACTCCATCGCCACTACAGGCGGTAACCATCTTCTCATCCTCATGAAACAGGATACTCATCTCCACTTCTATCAACATCATCATCACTAACGCCATCCACCCGGGGGGAAAATCCCCAAGCCATTACTGCACACAAGCCACATACGAACCCACAGGATCATTTCGTGAGACAGAGCGTTGAAAGAACGCTGGCTCTCCAGAACTAGCATGGGTGCAAACCCAGCCATCTCATGTCCGGCGGGTGCCACTGTGTGGGGAGACGCTGACTGGAGCGGAGCGCCTGACTGACTGACTGACTGCGCGTGCCTGCCTGCCTGCCTGCCTGCCTGCCTGCCTGCCTGTTTGTTCGTGATGCCGCCCAAGACTAGCGGGAAAGCCGCCAAGAAGGCTGGCAAGGCGCAGAAGAACATTTCGAAGGGCGACAAGAAGAAGAAGCGCAAGAGGAAGGAGAGCTATGCCATCTACATCTACAAGGTGCTGAAGCAGGTGCACCCTGACACGGGCATCTCTTCGAAGGCGATGAGCATCATGAACAGCTTCGTGAACGACATTTTCGAGCGCATTGCGGCCGAGGCTTCTCGCCTGGCGCACTACAACAAGCGCTCGACCATCACGTCCCGCGAGATCCAGACCGCTGTGCGGCTCTTGCTGCCTGGCGAGCTGGCCAAGCACGCGGTGAGCGAGGGCACGAAGGCGGTGACCAAGTACACGAGCTCCAAGTAAGGAGGTGGCTCTTGGAAATAGGAGGCTCGTCCGCGGCGCGGCGAAGAAAAGAAAAAACGGCCCTTTTCAGGGCCACCAAAATGCCTTTGCGGGAAGGGCGGAATTGTTGTTGTTGTTGTTGTTGTTGTTGTGAGCGGGTGGACGGGCGGCACAGCTGTAGCTGTAGCTTGTGGTGTGGTGTGGTGCGGCGCCGGCGCCTTTGGTTTTGGTGTGACGTTGGGATACGCACTTTAGGCCACAGCCGGGTCGTGGGCGTGGGTGTTTCGAGACGTGTTGGTGTTAGGGGGGCGGATCGCTGGAGTTGGCTTGTTTGATATATATATTTTTTTTTTTTTTTTTGTCCCCTTTGTATGGTATGGCCGGAGGTGTGGAACGGAAAGCAAACCGCGATTGTCGGATGTCACACCGTTGGTGGCGAGGGTGAGAAACACGTTGCCGCCTACAGCTGCTTCTACGCCGAGCGGGTGGGTTAAGTTAGTAGTTGGTTGGTTGGGCGACGTAAAAGTGGAGCGTGGAGGTGTGTGTGAACGTGAGGAGACACGCATTGCATTGTATTTGTACGCGCGAGGTGAGTTAGGAGACCACGCGCCACGACGTACGGTGCCCTCTTTCGACCTGACGTCTGACGTCTGGAGGCGGTGTCGTCATTCTGGATGTACGTGTATTTTCCGCTCAGTTGAGTGAGGTGACGCGAGACGACGGCGTCGGTGGTGTTTTTGTTTTGTTGTTGGCGCCCCGGGGATGAAGAGGGGCACCCGACGGTAACGAGAGGTTGCACTTTGTGATCGGTCGAATGTCCGGGGAGCGAGGAATAGGGTGGGGGGTTGAAAAGAAACGCCAGTGTAGGGCAACGGGACGGTGAACGTTCCCGTGGTGTCGGAGGTGTGCAGTGGGGGGGAGGAAAAAAAAAAAGCGCGTAACGGCGCGGCTGCCGTGGTGGAAACGTTCTCTCCAACTGTGGTGGTGTCCCCTGTGTGTTTTGTTGTTCTCTATATCGTGTGTCCCCTCGCACAAGACGCTCTCTGGGCGGGTTTGATTCATTCATTTTTGCATAGTCACGTAGCGTAGAATGGAATGCGCAAGAGTTGAGTGAGACTGGCGACGGTATATGGTCTGAGCAGCGTCAGCTGCACTGCACTCCCCGGAAAAGAATCTTGGATGCCGTGCTAACTGAAATTTGGTGGACGGGGTTCTCAAGGCTGTTTTGCTATTTTCTTGTTTGTTTGTCTCTAGTTAAGATGGTGAAATGACGTCGAAGAAGCAGTATTGCAAATACTGTTATGGAAATGCCCTAGTTTGATGAAAGGAAATGTGTGTTGAATATACAGGATGGTAAAGACCAAGTGCGTTGAAAGAAACGTTGTGAAGGAACGAACGTTCCCTGAATTGGTTTCTTTTTGTTCCCGAGTTGTGTACAATGGACGACGGTTGTGCCATATCGCAGCATTGCATCATCCCCAGGTTTGATTTCAATTGAGCGATAAAAAAAGGAAAAAGAGAAGAACAAGAACACTATCGAAATGGTCTATGGTGTGTGACCCACAATTGTTGTCTTTAAATCACTTACCCAACCATGTCGTAAAAATATTTTTTTTTTTTTTTTTTTTTTTTTTTTTTTTTTTTTTTTACAGTGGCTGCCGAATGACCTAGATGTAACAGAGAGAGAGAGAAACACATGGCGTGTCAGATGTTTGTTTTCTTTTCCCCCCCCCCCCCCCCCCCTCTCGTCAAGTGGCAAATGCGAACACCGTCAGCTGTAATTGACGATCGACACTAGTATGGCGCGAAAAGGGGGTGCGACCTGTGCAGTTGTGGGTGAAACTTTGGGTGATGGGCTGTCATGCGGCATCGCGTGCGTTCATTACCCCTCGGCGGCGGCGGCGGCGGCGGCGGCGGCGCCGCAGCTCCGTCCAGCTCGCGCTCTCGGAAACAACCCTCTCGTAATGCCGCGTCTCCTCCGTCACTGCAATTTTCAAAGGGAAACCTGTGTGGCCGGTGGGGGTGTGTCAACCGTTGGCCCTCAAGCTCCGCCGACAAAAAGTGTTGAGTGTATCCAGTGTGAGAGAGGTTGACGCTTTTCGTGGTGTGTGTGTGTGTGTGTGTGTGTGTGTGTGTGGCAATGTTTTGAAAAGTTTGCAACGTACGTTAAGAAGTGTTGACGCTGAAACTTGCGGGCTGTGTGGCCCTGGTGGTTGGCTGGCTGGAGACGCGGGCGTGTCCAGTCGGTCGGTTGTTGTGGCTGAAAGGTACGTATACGGTTCCGCCGTCCCGTCGGAACTGCGTCTGTCTGGAAGGTATGACGTGACGTGCAGTTTTTATTAGGTCAGCCCTTGTTGTGTATTGTTCCATTTGTTGCTCACTCGTCACCCGTATTTGGTGTGGCGATGTATGTGGACGTACTGCTGGATCAGTGTCAGGGTTTCCGTGGGAGGTGTTGGTTGGGTTGGATTTGCCTGACACGGCTGAGTCCGCAATTGGCCTGCCGTTCGTTGATGCGATATGTGGGTTCTGAGGAAGAATGTGTACGAGATAGTTGCCCCTGCCCTGCCCTTTCTTTCGCGTTCGTGTGTGCCCCCCTTGTTGTGTAGTGTGGGTTGAACATGGTTCTTTACCGAGTGGGGGGGAATGGGATGGACGGATCCGTTGCTGTTGCTGTCACCGTCAAGACAACGCACGCACGCACGCACGCACCCCTGTCCTACGAGAAGGTGTGTCAACCGGGGTTTCGGTAGTCGTGTGTGTAGGGGACGGGGAGAAGCAAAGTGGAGAGTGCGGCACGGGCAGAGAGTGGAATTGGGGCGCGTTGATGTTGGGAAACATGCCCCAAGGGTTGCGGGATGATGTGGCGGTGAGAGCGGGGGGCGGGGGAGAAAAGAAAAGCGAAAAAGAACTAAGGAAGAGGAGGAGGCGTGCGTGTGCGCAGTGGCGGGGCCCCAAAGACCTGTCGTGTGGTGTCGGCCGAACGCGAGCGCGAACGCGAACGCGAACGCGTGTGCGGGGCAGCGTCGGCACGGAGAAGCGAGGAGGAGAGAGAGAGAGAGAGCTGGTCTGATGGGTATTTTTTACCCCCTGTACTCGAAGGACCGGATCTGTCCTTGATCCCTGCCTTCTGTCTGATTATGTTGGGTAACAAAATGATGGGATGATAGGGTCTCTTGGGTGTGTGTAGATGTTTGTTTGTTTGAGTGAGTGTTATGGTGTTTGTATTTTATTTTTGTTTATCATGGTATGTTGTAGTTTGTGGTGTTTTGTCGTGATGGGAAATGTCGTTCTTGGGTCGGGTGGATTTTGGTCCCAGATTTCTGATGAGTGGGTGGTTCGAATCCGTGGTTTGGTGGAAAAAAAACAAAAAAAAAAAAAAAAAAAAACTTTATGGATTTTTCTTTGGATGATTTCCGGGATTTTGATTGAGTATGTTATGGTTTGTGTATATGTCTCGGTTTGTCTGGTACCGGCCGGCATCAGCAGTAATTCTGAAGTATTTGTTCTGCACCCTTTTTTACTCTTGTTATGTTTGGTGTCTGCGGCCATTGACGAGATTTTTCAGAGCCGTAAGTGATGGCTGGTTCCTATGACGGTTTTGAAGATTTTCTTTTTGGCGCGCATATTTATTCTGTTTCCTTTGATGATTGGGTACAGTCTGAATATTGCTGCTGCAGCCTTGTTACAAACGTGTGTAACATGGTCTCTAAATGTCAACCTCTTGTCCAGCTTGATGCCTAGATACTTTATTGTGCCTGACCATGGAAGATTGTTATTTCTGAGGCGTATATGCAGGTTAGGAGGTATTCTTTTTGAATGTGAATCGTATTGTATTGCTTGGGTTTTCTCCGCGTTTATTGTTTTTTTGGTTAGCCCATTTCTGGATGGATTGTAGGTGTTGCTCTATTTTTGTGACTCTATATTGCAGGTTAGAACTGCTGCGGTAGACTGCAGTGTCGTCTGCAAATAGTGACAAGTGTCCTCCCAGCTGTTTGTTTGTGTATATTGAGTAGAGAATGGGCCCCAGCACTGAGCCTTGCGGGACTCCAGCCTCTATGGATCTAGTGTTACTTGCCGCTCCTGGTACATGGACATAGAATGCTCTGTTGCGGAGAAAAGAAGCAATAATGTGGATGGGGCAGTTGTACTGGTGGAGCTTGTAGATAAGGCGTTATCCGAATGCTTTTCCAATGTCAAGCAGGACTGCTCCAGTACTGTGTCTAATGTTTCTGGCCTGACATATGTGCTCGACTAGTCTGGTCACCTGGTGGGTGGTGCTGTGTTCTTCGCGGAATCGGAATTGTTGTGGGATGATTATGTTGTTATCCTTTAAGAATTGAATTTCTTCAGTTCAGTTTGAATGAGCTTTCCGAGAACCTTTCCAAGGAAGTTGGCCTATAGTTTTGCGGAAATAATAAGTCCTTGTTTGGCTTTGGTAATGTGATGACTCGGGCCTGTTTCCAAGTAGTTTAGTCTGAAGCAAGCATTATATATTGATGTTAGATAGATAATTGATAGTTGCTGGAGGTAGGTGATGTAGTAGTTGCGGTTTGATGGAATCTGGGCCTGATGCCTTCTTAGGATGTGTGTATGTTTGTGATGTGATAAGATACGGGGTTTCTGCGTTTATTGGATTGTGAAAGATGTTCTGATCGGGGCACTTAGGATGCGGTTTTACCCTTCTGAGTACCATTTCCTGGTGGTCATCAGTTTCGTCATCTACCGCTTCTGGTGCTTGGAATTGCCTTTCTAGTGAATCCGCCAGTGCTTCAGCTCGGTCTGTGGGGTCGTTCCTTCCCCATGTAGATGTAGATGTTTCGTGTCTAGTTTACGAGTTTTAAGAAATTTCCAGAATTTTTCCTGGTCCCTTCCTGCTTCTCGTAACGTTTCCTCCCACGCCTCGCTACGGTGGTTTTCGGAGCTCTCTTTTTGATCCTCCCGGCCAATTGCTCTGATTTTCGTCGGTCGGCTGGGTCCCTGTAGTTTTGCCATCTCTTTCTGGCGCGCGCGGGCTGCGGTTGGCGCCTTTGGTGGCAACGGCCGGGGCAAGCAGCGGTGTGTGGTGTGGTGCGGGGCGGGCAGGGGCAGTGGTGGTTGACGGATGGCCTGGGGGCCGAAAAACGGGCCGGCCGGCGGACGGATGTTGAGAGAGGCGGCGCGCACGCGTCTCGCGCGGACACAGGCGCCACAGCGTTGATGATTGGAAGGAGGTGCGGTGCGGGGATGGGCCCAGGAAAAAAGACGGTCGTGGCCCCTGTCTTGGGTGCGTGTCGACGTCAGCACCGTCGGTGTGGTGTGGTGTGGTGTGGTGTGGTGTGGTGTGGTGTGGTGTGGTGTGGTGTGGTGTGGGCAGGGAGGGGGGAAAAGCGGGCTGCGGGCTGCGGGCTGCGGGCTGCGGGCTGCGGAGGGAATGGTGGTGGGGAGTAGGCACACATGTGGGCGGGCGCAAAATCGGCCGGTGCCCGTAAACCGCGGCGGGATATTGGGTGGAAAAGAGGGAAATTGTAGAAAGGAAAACAAGCGGAGGGGGCGAATGTGGTGGGGTGGGGGGACGGGCGGGGGCGAGGCGACAGCTTGCTTTTTCTTTTTCATTTTATTTTATTTTGTTGTAGTGTTTTTGTTTTTTTTTGTTTTTTTGCGTGTGTGTGGCCTTGGAGAGGCTGGTCTTGTCTGGCTTACGCTTTGGGTGCGTGTGTTGGTACTTTTTCGTTTTTTCTTGTTCTGCAGAGCAGGGGCGGGGCGGTGGGAACGGCTGGCTGGCTGTGCCCAGAGGAGGAGGAGACGCTGGCGGCGGGCCCGGCTCCTGGGGCTGCTGTTGCATGCGCTGTGCAAAGAAAGGAAGAGTGGGTTTGTTTGGCTGGTGAAGTGCATTATTTAAGTGTGGGCTTGCCGGCCTGGCTCCGATGCGCAGGTAGATAGATGCCGGCGGCGACCGCAGGCAGGCGCGTTGTGTGTACAGAGGGACGAGCCATGTGTTTTGCAAGCAGGACGTGGCGTGCCGAGTGGAGAGGAGGCGGCGGCTCGGCTCGGTTCGGCCCGGTCCGGCGGTGCCGCGCTGTTGTCGCGGACGTGAGCGCCCCCTGGCGGGCGGGTGGTTGGCGGCGGCGTGGTGGACGCGTGTGGCAGTTGTGTGCACGGGTTGCTTGGGCGAGTGAGCAGTGGCTGGCGGTGTTGGCGCGTCGTCGGGGAGGTATGTGTTGCGGCCGCGTCTGCTGCGCGCTGCGTCGTTGTGTCGACTGTGTGTGGGCGTGGGCACGTGTGCTCTGGCGAGGGCGTCGTAAAAAAGTGGGTCGCGGTGTGCGTGCGTAGCCCGTGATGATGTATTGTGCGTCGCGTCGTTGTGTGCGAAACGGATGCCGAGAGGTGTGTGGTGAGTGCGAAGCGCGAATGTGCGGCGTTTGGCGGTTTCGGTGTGTTTTCTGTTTTTGCGGCGTGAGAGTGGGGCTGGCTGGCTGGCTGGCTGGCTGGCTGTTTGTTGTTGGTGTTGCCTTGTGTGTGTAGGTTGATGGCGCGACGCGGAGGGGACGCCGTTTGCTGCGTGCCTTGCCTCGCGTGTGTTGGCGCGCCGTGCATGTGTTTGGGTCGTGGGGGCGGTGTTTTTGTTTGTATTTGGATTTTCATTTTTTGGCGTGTTGTGTCGTGTATGGCAAGGGCGAGAGGAGTAGTGCGGTAGTGTCGTTGCGGCACGGGCGTCTGGTGGGGCTGTGCGTCGTGGCGGGGAAGGTGTGTAGGTTGCGGCGATGCGGCGAGCCCAGCCCGTCGTTTGACGGTGTGCCGGGTGAGTTGCGCTGCGAATCGAGTGTGGCGGGAAGGGAGCTGCGTGGCGCCTGCGTCCGTTGGCAGCAGGGGCTGTGCCTTTTGAGAGTTTGTTTGATTTCGGGACGACGACGACGACGACGACTGGTTGGTTGGTGGGTGGGGTGGCGTGCACGTTTGTCGTACTGGGCGAGTCGATTGCCTGCCGGCTGGCGAAAGGTGCGCCGCCGCCCGTCTCTCGCGCTCTGTGTTGTTTTTTTTTTTTTTCTGTGTGTGTCGGCTGCGTTTTTGTTTGCGGTGCGCGCGAAGACGGTGGTGCCGAAAGTGTGCCGGCGTGGCGTTGCGACCGCGACGAGCCGCGGGCGCGCCATTTGGCTGGTGTTGCGTGAAGAGCGGCTGTGTACGGGTAGTGGCTGTAGCCGTACGTGTACGTGCACGTGCATCCGGCCCGGCCGCCAGCCCAGCCCAGCCCAGCCCAGCCCAGCCCAGCCCAGCCGAGTCGGGTGAGCGGAGGCCGACACGTGGTGGTGCTGTGCTCTCTCGGCTCGGGGGGGTTTGTGTGTGTGTGTGTGTGTGTGCGTGCGTGCGTGTGTGTCTCGTTCGCTCTCCGGAATCTGCTCGTTCTGCTGATCCCCGCCTGTCGGCGTCGTTTATTTTTACTTATTTATTTTTTACCTGTTGTTTGTTTTTCGACGTCGTCTTGCAGTTTTGTCCTTTGCGGCGTGCCGACGACCCGCCGCGCGACCTTATGAAACCCCAAAGCGTGGCGTGGCGTGGCGTGGCGTGGCCGAGCCGCAGCAGCTAAGGGGGTGCGGCCGCCTCGACGCCTTAACCTCCTAAACTTCTTTAAGCCGTTAACGCAGCCACCTAAACTAACGTAACCTAACGTAAGCCCTTAGGCCAACCCCCAAGTCGCCTTAACCTAACGTACGTGACCGCAACCTTAGCTTAACGCCTACGTTAAGACGTGACGTCACGTCAACGCTTAACCTAACCCTGACGCCTTCTTAGCCTAACCTGACGTAACCTAAGGTAAGGTAACCGTTGAAAGAAAGAAACCACCTTTGTTTTGACGTTGAGGCGTGTAAGGTCGGCTGTGAGGGCAGATTCGGTGTGTCTGTAGTTGGGGCTGGCTGGTAATTTATTTTGTTTGTTTGTTTATCGTTGTCTTGTTTTCGCCTGTGGCGGGGGGGTTGGCGCTCCGTCGGCCGGTGCCATGTTGCGCAGGCGGCGATCGTAAAAAAGTAGAAAAAAAAAAAGAAAAAAGAAAAAAAAAATGTGTTGGAAGGGCTGTGGGTGTTGGCGGGCGAGGCGAGAGGAGGAGGACGGCCCGCGGCCGTGGCCCGACGGCTGCGGGCCGATCGGGAAAACGGCGGAAGGCGATGGGGCGGCGGAGGTGCGTTTGTGCACGGCCGTCATCGCCGCACGACTCGGCTCGTGTGGCTGTGGCGCCGGCCGCGGTGGCCGGGCTGCCGCGGCGACGGTGTGGGAGTTTTGACGAAGGTTTGGCCATTGTGGCGGGTCGTCGGCTGGGGCTGTGGGGGCGGCATTTGGGCGGGGGCGGCGATTCTCGGCGGGCCGACCCAGGCTGTGGCGCGCGGTGGCTGCAGTTTGGCCGTGGTTTGCGGCGCCGCCGCGGCGACTGGTTGGCGACCGTGGTGTCGGTGTGTGTAGCCCCATCCTCGGTGGTTTGAATGGCGCGGGTGGTTGCGGCGCAGGTTGGGGGCTGCTCCGCGCAGGCTGTCGGACGTTGGGCGGTAGCAAGCGCGGGAGGCGCGGCGCGGCGGCGCGGCGGCGCGCCGAGTGGCGGCCGCTCTCTCGGCCGTCCGCGCCCGCCCGCGACACTGGCTGGGCCAGGCGCGTGCGCGGCTATTCTCTGCTGCGCGCCCCTCGCTGTTGTGCGTCGTCGAAGGAGAGAAGGAAGCGAAAGCAAGGGGAAAAAAGAAAAGAGAACAGGCAAAAGATGGCAGACCAGGCGGCTACGAACGAGACTGCCGCGGCACCCGCCGCCACCGGCACTACGAAGAAGGCCAAGTCTGCGTCGTCTGCGAAGAAGCCGCGCGCCAAGCCTGCGCACCCGCGCACCTCTGAGATGGTGACGGCCGCCATCAAGAGTCTGAAGGAGCGCGGCGGGTCGTCGCTGCAGGCGATCAAGAAGTACATTGCCGCGCACTACAAGCTGGACGCGGAGAAGCTGGCGCCCTTTATCAAGAAGTACCTCAAGTCGGCCGTCGTGGCTGGCGAGCTGGTGCAGACGAAGGGGAAGGGCGCGTCGGGCTCTTTCAAGCTTGCCGGCGCCGGCGGCGGGGCGGCCGAGGGCGGCAAGGCTCGTGGTGGCGGCGGTGGTGCGAAGAAGAAGCGCGCCGCTCCGGCCAGCAAGGAGAAGAAGGGGGCCCGTGCGGCCGGCGCAAAGAAGGCTGGCGGCGTGAAGGCGGCGACCGGTCGGAAGGCGGGCGCCGCCAAGAAGGCGTCTGCGGCGTCGGCCGCTCCCGCGGGTGCGAAGAAGGCGGCTGCGGCCAAGCCGGCCAAGGCCAAGTCGCCGTCGAAGGCGAAGAAGGCCGCCAAGGTTCCGACGAAGAAGCCGAAGGCGCCGCGCCCGAAGAAGGCGACGGCGACGCCGTCTAAGGCGAAGGCTTCGCCCAAGAAGAAGAAGTAAAAAGGGCAGGGAAGGGTTGGCGGTTGACACCGTCGCCTGGAGGCCGGCGCGCAACCAGAGGCTGTCGCGCGGTCCCGGACAAAAACAAAAACGGCCCTTCTCAGGGCCATCAAAGCACGTCGGGAAGGTGTTGATTGTCGTGTCGTGTCGTGGTCGGTCGGTTGCCTTGTTGTCTGTCTGTCTGTCTTGCTTGCTGGCGTTTGTTTGTTTCATGTGTGGATGGTGGTTGGATTGTGGGGTCGTTGGCGGGCGTGGGCGGCGGCGCCGCGGTTGGTGTTACACAAAGTGTATTTTACTTTTATTATTTTTTACCTATTTATTTTGCGCCGCGTTTGTTTGTTTGTTTGTCTTGGTGGTGGTTTTGGAATAGTCTTTTTTGCTTTGCTTTGCTTTCCGGGCGTCACGTTTTGTGCCGTGGCCTGTGTGGGTGGCGCTATTGACGCTTGCGACTTGGTTCGGCCGGTGCGGTGCTTTTTTCTTTTTTTTGGAAACGGCGGCGCCGGGCCGGGCCGGGGGTGGGACGACTGGACTGGAGAGTGAGTGGGGAACTAGTCGTTGCGACCGACAAAGTTTTGCTCGCGACGGAGAGACGTTAGTGGCCCTGAAAAGGGCCGTTTTGTTTGTTTGGCGGTGTGCGGGTTTAGGCGCGCTCGCCGCGGATGCGGCGCGCGAGCTGGATGTCCTTGGGCATGATGGTGACTCGCTTGGCGTGGATTGCGCACAGGTTGGTGTCTTCGAAGAGGCCGACGAGGTAGGCCTCGCTGGCCTCCTGCAGGGCCATGACTGCGGAGCTCTGGAAGCGCAGGTCGGTCTTGAAGTCCTGGGCGATCTCGCGCACTAGGCGCTGGAATGGCAGCTTGCGGATGAGCAGCTCTGTGCTCTTCTGGTAGCGCCTGATTTCTCGCAGGGCGACGGTGCCCGGCCTGTAGCGGTGGGGCTTCTTGACGCCGCCGGTGGCGGGCGCGCTCTTCCTCGCCGCCTTGGTGGCGAGCTGTTTGCGCGGCGCCTTTCCGCCGGTGGACTTGCGGGCCGTTTGCTTTGTCCGGGCCATGGCTACTGCGGATGCGGATGCGGCGTGGAGGATATGCGTGCGCGACGGCGTCCGGTGCTGCCTTGACAACGGGCCCGCGCGCCACGCCACGCTGCACAGGAGAGGGTGGTCCCTCGACTCGTGTAGGAAGTACTAGCGCTGGCGCGCTTCGCCTTCCTCTTGACGGGTGGTGAAGAAGTGGACTTGGCGGTATGGTTTGCTTGACGTTGTGCATTTTGGTTTTTTTTTTTTTTTTTTTTTTTTTTTTTTTTTTTTTTTTTTTTTTTTTTTTTTTAATAAGATGAAAGAATAGTGAGAGGGATAGTTAGAGAAGCAGGAAAACGAAAGGCCCAATTGACTGGCCGTTGCACGATAATTAACAGTAACAGGTGACAGAACAGTAAAAGGAATAGTGAGAGATAGAGGAAAACGAACGGCTCCATTGACTAGCCGGAAAAGAAACGTTGAGTGACAGACGAAAGAATAGTGAAAGATGACAGGAAGAGGATGAAGAAAACGAAAGGCCTTTGTCCTGGCCAGATCTTCTTTGCGACGGCGATGACGGTGGCGGCAGATATTTCAGGATGGGGTGACAAAAAAGGAGAAGTGGTAGGAAGAGGAAGAAGTAACAGGACGGGGGGGTGGATGGGAGGTGTCAGGGGGGGCGGGAAAGGAGGTCGGGCCAGCGAGTGGTGGCCAGGCGATGGAGGCGGGTGCCAAGAGAGACAATGAGTGGATTGGGGGAATGACGGGATTGGTCATAGAAGGAGATGGCGGAGGATCGGACACGGTCTTGAAGGAGGGGGATATTGGCAAGGAGGTGAAGTTCACGGGTTGGGAAACGGTAAGGGAGGCGAAGGGCAATTCGAAGGGCACGATTCTGTACCGTCTGCAGGCGGTGGAGATGTGTAGGCGCGGCATTGCCCCACACAACCGAGGCATACTCCAGGAGGGGGCGGATGAGGGATGTGTAGAGGAGGAGGGCAAGAGGAATGGGAAGGGTAGAGGTAGGGTTCATAAAAGGGTAGAGTTGGCCGATGCGCCCCAAGGCCTTCCGCCGGATGGCCTCTATGTGGGGACGCCAGGTGAGGGCCCTATCCAGGGTGACCCCCAGGTACATAGCTGTTCTGGCCCAGGGGGCGGGGGTGCCGAGCACAGTGACAGGGGGATAGGCGACCGGCCACCGCCGCCGACAAATGATGAGTGCCTGCGTCTTTGCCGGGTTGAAGGCCAGGCGCCAACGTTTGGCATAATCGACAACAGAGTCGATGGCCTGTTGTAGTTTCTGCCGGAGGAGCGCCTTGCTCCGGGAGCGAGCAAAAACCGCGGTATCATCCGCATACAGGGCGAGATGCACACGAGGCACGGTGGGCGTGTCAGCTGTGAACAGACTGTATAGAACAGGGCCGAGCACGCTCCCCTGTGGAACACCCGCCCTGATACGACGCCTGGTGGAGGTACCTCCCGGGATCCGGACATGGAATGTACGACCTTCTAAGTAGGTGGCGATGAGGCGCACATGGGAGATGGAGAAGCCGTGCCCGAAGAGCTTGTAAAGTAGCCCCTCGTGCCAGACAGAATCGAACGCCCGGGAGACATCGAGGAAGACGGCCCCGAAGTACTCCCGACGCTCAATGGCCTCCAGTGCTTCCTCAACAAGACGGAGGAGTTGGTGGGTGGTGGAGTGTCCTCGCCGGAAGCCAAACTGAACGTCGGGGAGTACCCGCTCCCGAGCGACGTGGATCAGGACACGTTTGAGATACAGCCTCTCAAACAGCTTGGAGAGGGCGGGAAGGAGGCTGATGGGACGATAGCTGGAAGGGGATCGAGGGTCTTTCCCAGGTTTGGGGATGGCAATCACCTCCGCGTGTTTCCACACGGAAGGAAACTGCCTAGAGGAGAGGATGGAATTGAAAGTAGAAGTAAGGACGGGAACAGAGGCTGGGGGAAGCTGCTTGAGAAGCTGATTGGTGAGTCTGTCTGGGCCACCGGCTTTTCGGGAGTGGAGGGACTTAAGCTCCCGGGCAATCTCCTCATCTGTGACGGGGGTGATATGGTCTTCTGGATCCTGGGCGGTGAGGAACTGGTGGACTCGTGCGGTGACCATTTGGATATGGTCGGGGTCAACGGGGTCGGTGACAGGGGTGAAGCTGCGTGCGAACACATCAGCCAAGGCATTGGCCTTAGCATCAGGATCGCACACAGCCTCAGCGCCGACCAGGAGGGGGGGAATTTGCGGGCGTTTGTGGATGATGCGGGAGACCAGGCGCCACGCGGATGCATCGCTCAGGTCAAGGGCGGAGATTTTTCGCTCCCAGTCCTGACTGCGGTGGGTCTGAATGGCAGCACGGATCTCCCGCTGCATGCGATTTATCCGGCGCTTAGTGGCAGGGTCTCGTGTTCTTTGCCATTCGCGGATGACCCTGTTTTTCTCGGTGATGAGTGCGCGGAGGGCTAGGGGGAGAGGGCGCACATGGGTCAGAGGGCGCGGGGGATGTGGAGGCGTTGCTGCAACTGCAGCAGTGATGGCGGCGTCCGTGAACTGTGCGAGGGTGAGGTCAGCCCCCACCCTGGCGGCGTCGGGTATGGTAGGGAGTGCTGCCTCGACCCGTCTCCGATAAGACGCCCAGTCGATGCCACGGAGGTCCAAGGTGTCACGTGGTGGCACTAGGGAGCCGACAAGGTCGACCGTGCAAATTACTGGGACGTGGTCGGAGGCAAGGGCAGCACGGGTAGTGGCAGTGATAGGGAGGGGGAGTCCTTTAACCAATGCAATGTCAAGGACGTCAGGAGGGCCATTTGTCGGGAAGATGGTGGGGTCGAAGGGGGCAACAACATGGGCGGCGTGGGCTTCCACCACACGGAGGAGGCGACGGCCATCGTTGTTGGTTAGGCGACTGTGCCAGGCGGCATGCTTGGCATTACAGTCGCCCCCAACGAAGAGGGAGTGGCCAAGTGACAGGACCTGAGCAAAGTCAGGGCCGTGGAGAACGCCGCGGTGGGGCGGCCTGTAAAGCGCCACAAAGGTGATGGGGCCACGCACGGTGTGCACCACGACACCAGTGGCCTCTATTGTGGCAAGGGCAGGGAGGGTGACGGGGTGGTGGCGGAGGGAGGCACGCACGTATACTGCCGTGCCGCCTCGTGCTGTCGGCCGGTCTGACCGGTAGCAGCAGAAGTTTGGTACCCTGGCGTTCACCCCAGGTTTAAGGTGGGTTTCGGCAACAAGACAGATGTCTACCCCCTCATCAAGGAGGAACTGCCGAAACTCACCTTGCTGGCGGTAGATGCCATTGGCATTCCAGATTAGTACGGTAAGGCCATGGAGTCTAATGGCCATGTTGGGTGGTGGGGAGGGCGGTGGTGATGGGGGAGATGGAATGGGAAAGGGCAGTAGCAATCTGCTGGGGAATGGAGGTGAGGATGGTGTCTAGTGCCCCAGTGAGTGCAGAGGTCAATGCCTCCACAACACTGGAAATGAGGTCACCAAAGACCGGGTGGACAGGGGAGGAGGGTGGAGGGTGCGGGGAAGGACCGGGATGGACGTGAGGAAGGAGGGGAGGGGGTGGGGGGGGAATTGGGGTGGATACGGAGTGTTGGGGGTAGGGACAGGGGGTGTGGGAGTCAGGAGGGGGGATGGGGATAGAGAGGAGTGGGGGCGGGGCAGGGTGGTATGATCGTGGGAAACGGGGGGGGCGGGGGGTATGGGCGGGAGAGGGTTCCGACCGACCAAGGGCAGTCGCATAAGTAAGTCCACGACGCTCCATCGTTGGAGGGGCGACGGAGCGACGCAGATTGGCGCGGTGGGCTTTGACTGCCGGACAACCCAAGTAGTTGCCCGTGTGCGCCCCATTACAGCGAGCACAGGTAGGGGGGACCTCGCGGGGTTTGACGCAAGTGGAGGAGGCGTGGCCGCCGGCGCACTTGACGCAGCGCACCGCACGAGTACAATTACTCGCAAAGTGCGCCAGGCCCTGGCACCGGTAGCATATTAGAATGAGGCGCCTGGAACGGGGCTTCTCCATGGTGACCGTGCAATTGTCAATGGAGGTCAGGTGCATAAGGACTTGGTTGGCTGGGGTATCGTCGGCTGAGACGAAGAAAAGGGGGGTGGGGAGTTTAGTGCGGGGGGAGACTACTCGGGAAATGACAGCAGGAGTAATATTGAGAGCTGTCAGCGCTTCCCGGAGGTCGTCGTCCGTATATTTAAAGGGGAGCCCGCGGACGACAACCCTAATCCGTTTGGACCTCTCAGGGGGGGTGCTGTAGCCGATGCTGTGGGACCCAAGGACGTGGTAGACCTTCTGGAGGTCAACAGGCGTCTGGAGATAGAGGCGGTACAAGTTTTCGCCAATCGTCTTCACTCGGAAATCGGAGTCAGTGACGTGAATGAGCAGGTCGTGCAGGGATTTGTAGGACTCCGCATATTCGATTGTGAGGGGAGGGGGACGGGTAGGATTGGGGTGGGGAGTTGTGGATGGGGGTGGAGGGGGTGGAGAGGAGTCCGCCGCACCGTCGGAAAGCGCCGCAAATTGATTGTGCACCGGGAGGACCGGCGTCTTGACAATGCGGCGGCGGGGTGCCGTCTTCCTGGGGACGGCGAAGCCCTCAGCGTCGGCGGCGGCCTTCTGCTTCTTCCCACGAGCGGCCTCGGAGGGGGCAGCTTCGGAGTCGGAAGAGGCGGCCGCTGGTTTCCTCTTACGCGACTCCATCTCGCATTGCATGGCGTCGCCGTCGGCGTCAGCGGCAGCGGCGTTAGGGAAGAGAATCCGCGCCCGCAGAGCGGGGTCACAGGGCAGTCCCTCCTCTTCCGCGGCGTCGCGGAGGGCGATAAGACTCTCTTCTAGGCCCTCCGCGATGTCGCTGTCGTCGATGTAGCCAGTGACGGAGTCACTGTCCGACTCAGAGACGCAGACGGCATCGGAAATGTCTGGCATATCGAGTGGGGCGGGCGAGGGGCGGGGGACACTCGTGGAACACTGCCTTTGCCTCGGCGCGCGCGGGCTGGTCCCACGTGAAGGGGGCCCTGACGCGCCATTTGCCCTATCTAACTCCCTAAGGGCGGCTTCATCGATTCCTGAATCGATGCCGCATCGCCCAGTTGTGACGTCCAGTGTAGGCTGCGACGGCGGCAGTTCGCCGCCGGGGGACGCAGCACTTCCTTCTGCAGCTGGAAGAACCGGAGAATCGTCCAATTCGTGAGCCGGGTGAATGCGCCGGGTTGTCTTCAGTGGGGGGCCGGATGGGGCCGCCGACGAAGCAAGCTCCGCCTGGCGGCGATCCGCCACACCCTCAGCTCCTGTACATGCGTTCGATTGGTTCGACATCGCAGCTCGGAATGGGGGCCCGCGCGCCCCGGGTGCTGCGCTTATATGCCCTCGGTGCGCGGTGGTGGGGGGAGGGGAGGGCGGGCCGCGGGGCCCCAGAGTCTATATAGGGGGGCGGCGCGCGCGCTGGGCGCCACAACCGTAGCCGACTCGCTAGCGCCGGGTGAGGAGCTTGCCTTGCTTTCTGTTTTTTATATTATTGTGGTTGAGACGCTTGAAGAAGAAGAATGACAGGCCGCGGCAAGGGAGGAAAGGGGCTCGGCAAGGGTGGCGCCAAGCGGCACCGCAAGGTGTTGCGCGACAACATCCAGGGCATCACGAAGCCCGCGATCCGCCGCCTGGCGCGCAGGGGCGGCGTGAAGCGCATCTCTGGTCTGATCTACGAGGAGACGCGCGGAGTGCTGAAGGTGTTCCTGGAGAACGTGATCCGCGACGCGGTGACGTACACTGAGCACGCCAAGCGCAAGACTGTGACGGCCATGGACGTGGTGTACGCCCTGAAGAGGCAGGGGCGCACCCTGTACGGTTTCGGCGGTTAGGCGGTGTGAGACCGAAGGAAGGAAAGAGAGATAGATTGAAAAACGGCCCTTTTCAGGGCCACCACAGTGTTCGGAAGTTGAAAAGTGCGAAAGAGTCTGTGTTGCTGGTTTTTCTTTTCCTTTTTAGTCTACTTGGCCTTTTAGTTTTGTTTGGAGTTTTTTTTGACGTGGTGTGCGGTGCGGTTGGGAGGGAAGGAAGCGTGCCCTTGCGTTGTGTGAGCTCCTTCCTTCCTTCCTTCCTTCCCCTCCCTCTTTGCTTGTATGCTTCTTGTCGGTGGATGGGCTGTGTGTTGCGGCGCGGCTGAGCGCCGAGGGGTTATTTTTGAGGTGTGTTGTTGTGCGCCACGTGTGCTGGTTAATGGTCGCGAGACTGTGCGTGCGTGGAGTTGAGTGGAGGAGGTGGCCAAGTACGTGTGTACAAGATGGCGGCGCCTGTGTGTGTAAGAAGGAAAAAAAAACCGTACACAGAGAGAGAGAGAGAGAGAGAGAGAGAGAGAGAGAGAGAGAGAAAAGTGGTGCGACGAACGACTGGAATTCTGCTTTGGACGTAGGTTTGTGTGGTGGCCCTGAAAAGGGCCGATTGTGTTTTGTTTTTTGAGCCGAGGCGGCAAATGGCGCGCTGCGTGCCAAGGGAGCACGCGGCGGTTGCCGATTGCGCTGTCTCTCTTTTAGGCCTTCTTCTCGGTCTTCTTTGGCAGCAGGACGGCCTGGATGTTGGGCAGGACACCTCCCTGTGCGATGGTGACGCCCGACAAGAGCTTGTTGAGCTCCTCGTCGTTGCGTATGGCGAGCTGCAGGTGGCGCGGGATGATGCGCGTCTTCTTGTTGTCGCGGGCCGCGTTTCCGGCCAGCTCGAGCACCTCAGCCGCGAGGTACTCCATGACGGCGGCGAGGTAGACGGGCGCCCCGGCGCCGACGCGCTCGGCGTAGTTTCCCTTGCGCAGGAGGCGGTGGATTCTGCCGACCGGGAACTGGAGCCCAGCCCTGCTTGAGCGGGACTTTGACTTGCCCTTGACTTTGCCTCCCTTTCCGCGTCCGGACATGGCGATGGGCTAGTTTGGAAAGAAGCGAGAAAGAAAAAGCACAACGCCCCAAACGGTGCGAGCCGCAGCGAGTCGAGCAGCGGAGTGCGTGCCGGCGCCGGCGGGGTGGGGGTCCTTTATGGGCTCGGGTGCGGCGGCCGGTTGCGCGCGCGCCCCAT
Organism: Schistocerca gregaria; assembly: GCF_023897955.1. Classification (NCBI taxonomy): domain Eukaryota; kingdom Metazoa; phylum Arthropoda; class Insecta; order Orthoptera; family Acrididae; genus Schistocerca; species Schistocerca gregaria. The sequence continues at coordinate 30,999 of NW_026062233.1, read as the reverse complement.
TGGTCGGCGGCCGCAGCAGGGCGAGCTGGTAAAGGTGCGGCGGCGGCGTGCGGCGGGTGCCACTGTGTGGGGAGACGCTGACTGGAGCGGAGCGCCTGACTGACTGACTGACTGCGCGTGCCTGCCTGCCTGCCTGCCTGCCTGCCTGCCTGCCTGTTTGTTCGTGATGCCGCCCAAGACTAGCGGGAAAGCCGCCAAGAAGGCTGGCAAGGCGCAGAAGAACATTTCGAAGGGCGACAAGAAGAAGAAGCGCAAGAGGAAGGAGAGCTATGCCATCTACATCTACAAGGTGCTGAAGCAGGTGCACCCTGACACGGGCATCTCTTCGAAGGCGATGAGCATCATGAACAGCTTCGTGAACGACATTTTCGAGCGCATTGCGGCCGAGGCTTCTCGCCTGGCGCACTACAACAAGCGCTCGACCATCACGTCCCGCGAGATCCAGACCGCTGTGCGGCTCTTGCTGCCTGGCGAGCTGGCCAAGCACGCGGTGAGCGAGGGCACGAAGGCGGTGACCAAGTACACGAGCTCCAAGTAAGGAGGTGGCTCTTGGAAATAGGAGGCTCGTCCGCGGCGCGGCGAAGAAAAGAAAAAACGGCCCTTTTCAGGGCCACCAAAATGCCTTTGCGGGAAGGGCGGAATTGTTGTTGTTGTTGTTGTTGTTGTTGTGAGCGGGTGGACGGGCGGCACAGCTGTAGCTGTAGCTTGTGGTGTGGTGTGGTGCGGCGCCGGCGCCTTTGGTTTTGGTGTGACGTTGGGATACGCACTTTAGGCCACAGCCGGGTCGTGGGCGTGGGTGTTTCGAGACGTGTTGGTGTTAGGGGGGCGGATCGCTGGAGTTGGCTTGTTTGATATATATATTTTTTTTTTTTTTTTTGTCCCCTTTGTATGGTATGGCCGGAGGTGTGGAACGGAAAGCAAACCGCGATTGTCGGATGTCACACCGTTGGTGGCGAGGGTGAGAAACACGTTGCCGCCTACAGCTGCTTCTACGCCGAGCGGGTGGGTTAAGTTAGTAGTTGGTTGGTTGGGCGACGTAAAAGTGGAGCGTGGAGGTGTGTGTGAACGTGAGGAGACACGCATTGCATTGTATTTGTACGCGCGAGGTGAGTTAGGAGACCACGCGCCACGACGTACGGTGCCCTCTTTCGACCTGACGTCTGACGTCTGGAGGCGGTGTCGTCATTCTGGATGTACGTGTATTTTCCGCTCAGTTGAGTGAGGTGACGCGAGACGACGGCGTCGGTGGTGTTTTTGTTTTGTTGTTGGCGCCCCGGGGATGAAGAGGGGCACCCGACGGTAACGAGAGGTTGCACTTTGTGATCGGTCGAATGTCCGGGGAGCGAGGAATAGGGTGGGGGGTTGAAAAGAAACGCCAGTGTAGGGCAACGGGACGGTGAACGTTCCCGTGGTGTCGGAGGTGTGCAGTGGGGGGGAGGAAAAAAAAAAAGCGCGTAACGGCGCGGCTGCCGTGGTGGAAACGTTCTCTCCAACTGTGGTGGTGTCCCCTGTGTGTTTTGTTGTTCTCTATATCGTGTGTCCCCTCGCACAAGACGCTCTCTGGGCGGGTTTGATTCATTCATTTTTGCATAGTCACGTAGCGTAGAATGGAATGCGCAAGAGTTGAGTGAGACTGGCGACGGTATATGGTCTGAGCAGCGTCAGCTGCACTGCACTCCCCGGAAAAGAATCTTGGATGCCGTGCTAACTGAAATTTGGTGGACGGGGTTCTCAAGGCTGTTTTGCTATTTTCTTGTTTGTTTGTCTCTAGTTAAGATGGTGAAATGACGTCGAAGAAGCAGTATTGCAAATACTGTTATGGAAATGCCCTAGTTTGATGAAAGGAAATGTGTGTTGAATATACAGGATGGTAAAGACCAAGTGCGTTGAAAGAAACGTTGTGAAGGAACGAACGTTCCCTGAATTGGTTTCTTTTTGTTCCCGAGTTGTGTACAATGGACGACGGTTGTGCCATATCGCAGCATTGCATCATCCCCAGGTTTGATTTCAATTGAGCGATAAAAAAAGGAAAAAGAGAAGAACAAGAACACTATCGAAATGGTCTATGGTGTGTGACCCACAATTGTTGTCTTTAAATCACTTACCCAACCATGTCGTAAAAATATTTTTTTTTTTTTTTTTTTTTTTTTTTTTTTTTTTTTTTTTACAGTGGCTGCCGAATGACCTAGATGTAACAGAGAGAGAGAGAAACACATGGCGTGTCAGATGTTTGTTTTCTTTTCCCCCCCCCCCCCCCCCCCTCTCGTCAAGTGGCAAATGCGAACACCGTCAGCTGTAATTGACGATCGACACTAGTATGGCGCGAAAAGGGGGTGCGACCTGTGCAGTTGTGGGTGAAACTTTGGGTGATGGGCTGTCATGCGGCATCGCGTGCGTTCATTACCCCTCGGCGGCGGCGGCGGCGGCGGCGGCGGCGCCGCAGCTCCGTCCAGCTCGCGCTCTCGGAAACAACCCTCTCGTAATGCCGCGTCTCCTCCGTCACTGCAATTTTCAAAGGGAAACCTGTGTGGCCGGTGGGGGTGTGTCAACCGTTGGCCCTCAAGCTCCGCCGACAAAAAGTGTTGAGTGTATCCAGTGTGAGAGAGGTTGACGCTTTTCGTGGTGTGTGTGTGTGTGTGTGTGTGTGTGTGTGTGGCAATGTTTTGAAAAGTTTGCAACGTACGTTAAGAAGTGTTGACGCTGAAACTTGCGGGCTGTGTGGCCCTGGTGGTTGGCTGGCTGGAGACGCGGGCGTGTCCAGTCGGTCGGTTGTTGTGGCTGAAAGGTACGTATACGGTTCCGCCGTCCCGTCGGAACTGCGTCTGTCTGGAAGGTATGACGTGACGTGCAGTTTTTATTAGGTCAGCCCTTGTTGTGTATTGTTCCATTTGTTGCTCACTCGTCACCCGTATTTGGTGTGGCGATGTATGTGGACGTACTGCTGGATCAGTGTCAGGGTTTCCGTGGGAGGTGTTGGTTGGGTTGGATTTGCCTGACACGGCTGAGTCCGCAATTGGCCTGCCGTTCGTTGATGCGATATGTGGGTTCTGAGGAAGAATGTGTACGAGATAGTTGCCCCTGCCCTGCCCTTTCTTTCGCGTTCGTGTGTGCCCCCCTTGTTGTGTAGTGTGGGTTGAACATGGTTCTTTACCGAGTGGGGGGGAATGGGATGGACGGATCCGTTGCTGTTGCTGTCACCGTCAAGACAACGCACGCACGCACGCACGCACCCCTGTCCTACGAGAAGGTGTGTCAACCGGGGTTTCGGTAGTCGTGTGTGTAGGGGACGGGGAGAAGCAAAGTGGAGAGTGCGGCACGGGCAGAGAGTGGAATTGGGGCGCGTTGATGTTGGGAAACATGCCCCAAGGGTTGCGGGATGATGTGGCGGTGAGAGCGGGGGGCGGGGGAGAAAAGAAAAGCGAAAAAGAACTAAGGAAGAGGAGGAGGCGTGCGTGTGCGCAGTGGCGGGGCCCCAAAGACCTGTCGTGTGGTGTCGGCCGAACGCGAGCGCGAACGCGAACGCGAACGCGTGTGCGGGGCAGCGTCGGCACGGAGAAGCGAGGAGGAGAGAGAGAGAGAGAGCTGGTCTGATGGGTATTTTTTACCCCCTGTACTCGAAGGACCGGATCTGTCCTTGATCCCTGCCTTCTGTCTGATTATGTTGGGTAACAAAATGATGGGATGATAGGGTCTCTTGGGTGTGTGTAGATGTTTGTTTGTTTGAGTGAGTGTTATGGTGTTTGTATTTTATTTTTGTTTATCATGGTATGTTGTAGTTTGTGGTGTTTTGTCGTGATGGGAAATGTCGTTCTTGGGTCGGGTGGATTTTGGTCCCAGATTTCTGATGAGTGGGTGGTTCGAATCCGTGGTTTGGTGGAAAAAAAACAAAAAAAAAAAAAAAAAAAACTTTATGGATTTTTCTTTGGATGATTTCCGGGATTTTGATTGAGTATGTTATGGTTTGTGTATATGTCTCGGTTTGTCTGGTACCGGCCGGCATCAGCAGTAATTCTGAAGTATTTGTTCTGCACCCTTTTTTACTCTTGTTATGTTTGGTGTCTGCGGCCATTGACGAGATTTTTCAGAGCCGTAAGTGATGGCTGGTTCCTATGACGGTTTTGAAGATTTTCTTTTTGGCGCGCATATTTATTCTGTTTCCTTTGATGATTGGGTACAGTCTGAATATTGCTGCTGCAGCCTTGTTACAAACGTGTGTAACATGGTCTCTAAATGTCAACCTCTTGTCCAGCTTGATGCCTAGATACTTTATTGTGCCTGACCATGGAAGATTGTTATTTCTGAGGCGTATATGCAGGTTAGGAGGTATTCTTTTTGAATGTGAATCGTATTGTATTGCTTGGGTTTTCTCCGCGTTTATTGTTTTTTTGGTTAGCCCATTTCTGGATGGATTGTAGGTGTTGCTCTATTTTTGTGACTCTATATTGCAGGTTAGAACTGCTGCGGTAGACTGCAGTGTCGTCTGCAAATAGTGACAAGTGTCCTCCCAGCTGTTTGTTTGTGTATATTGAGTAGAGAATGGGCCCCAGCACTGAGCCTTGCGGGACTCCAGCCTCTATGGATCTAGTGTTACTTGCCGCTCCTGGTACATGGACATAGAATGCTCTGTTGCGGAGAAAAGAAGCAATAATGTGGATGGGGCAGTTGTACTGGTGGAGCTTGTAGATAAGGCGTTATCCGAATGCTTTTCCAATGTCAAGCAGGACTGCTCCAGTACTGTGTCTAATGTTTCTGGCCTGACATATGTGCTCGACTAGTCTGGTCACCTGGTGGGTGGTGCTGTGTTCTTCGCGGAATCGGAATTGTTGTGGGATGATTATGTTGTTATCCTTTAAGAATTGAATTTCTTCAGTTCAGTTTGAATGAGCTTTCCGAGAACCTTTCCAAGGAAGTTGGCCTATAGTTTTGCGGAAATAATAAGTCCTTGTTTGGCTTTGGTAATGTGATGACTCGGGCCTGTTTCCAAGTAGTTTAGTCTGAAGCAAGCATTATATATTGATGTTAGATAGATAATTGATAGTTGCTGGAGGTAGGTGATGTAGTAGTTGCGGTTTGATGGAATCTGGGCCTGATGCCTTCTTAGGATGTGTGTATGTTTGTGATGTGATAAGATACGGGGTTTCTGCGTTTATTGGATTGTGAAAGATGTTCTGATCGGGGCACTTAGGATGCGGTTTTACCCTTCTGAGTACCATTTCCTGGTGGTCATCAGTTTCGTCATCTACCGCTTCTGGTGCTTGGAATTGCCTTTCTAGTGAATCCGCCAGTGCTTCAGCTCGGTCTGTGGGGTCGTTCCTTCCCCATGTAGATGTAGATGTTTCGTGTCTAGTTTACGAGTTTTAAGAAATTTCCAGAATTTTTCCTGGTCCCTTCCTGCTTTTCCTCCCACGCCTCGCTACGGTGGTTTTCGGAGCTCTCTTTTTGATCCTCCCGGCCAATTGCTCTGATTTTCGTCGGTCGGCTGGGTCCCTGTAGTTTTGCCATCTCTTTCTGGCGCGCGCGGGCTGCGGTTGGCGCCTTTGGTGGCAACGGCCGGGGCAAGCAGCGGTGTGTGGTGTGGTGCGGGGCGGGCAGGGGCAGTGGTGGTTGACGGATGGCCTGGGGGCCGAAAAACGGGCCGGCCGGCGGACGGATGTTGAGAGAGGCGGCGCGCACGCGTCTCGCGCGGACACAGGCGCCACAGCGTTGATGATTGGAAGGAGGTGCGGTGCGGGGATGGGCCCAGGAAAAAAGACGGTCGTGGCCCCTGTCTTGGGTGCGTGTCGACGTCAGCACCGTCGGTGTGGTGTGGTGTGGTGTGGTGTGGTGTGGTGTGGTGTGGTGTGGTGTGGTGTGGGCAGGGAGGGGGGAAAAGCGGGCTGCGGGCTGCGGGCTGCGGGCTGCGGGCTGCGGAGGGAATGGTGGTGGGGAGTAGGCACACATGTGGGCGGGCGCAAAATCGGCCGGTGCCCGTAAACCGCGGCGGGATATTGGGTGGAAAAGAGGGAAATTGTAGAAAGGAAAACAAGCGGAGGGGGCGAATGTGGTGGGGTGGGGGGACGGGCGGGGGCGAGGCGACAGCTTGCTTTTTCTTTTTCATTTTATTTTATTTTGTTGTAGTGTTTTTGTTTTTTTTTGTTTTTTTGCGTGTGTGTGGCCTTGGAGAGGCTGGTCTTGTCTGGCTTACGCTTTGGGTGCGTGTGTTGGTACTTTTTCGTTTTTTCTTGTTCTGCAGAGCAGGGGCGGGGCGGTGGGAACGGCTGGCTGGCTGTGCCCAGAGGAGGAGGAGACGCTGGCGGCGGGCCCGGCTCCTGGGGCTGCTGTTGCATGCGCTGTGCAAAGAAAGGAAGAGTGGGTTTGTTTGGCTGGTGAAGTGCATTATTTAAGTGTGGGCTTGCCGGCCTGGCTCCGATGCGCAGGTAGATAGATGCCGGCGGCGACCGCAGGCAGGCGCGTTGTGTGTACAGAGGGACGAGCCATGTGTTTTGCAAGCAGGACGTGGCGTGCCGAGTGGAGAGGAGGCGGCGGCTCGGCTCGGTTCGGCCCGGTCCGGCGGTGCCGCGCTGTTGTCGCGGACGTGAGCGCCCCCTGGCGGGCGGGTGGTTGGCGGCGGCGTGGTGGACGCGTGTGGCAGTTGTGTGCACGGGTTGCTTGGGCGAGTGAGCAGTGGCTGGCGGTGTTGGCGCGTCGTCGGGGAGGTATGTGTTGCGGCCGCGTCTGCTGCGCGCTGCGTCGTTGTGTCGACTGTGTGTGGGCGTGGGCACGTGTGCTCTGGCGAGGGCGTCGTAAAAAAGTGGGTCGCGGTGTGCGTGCGTAGCCCGTGATGATGTATTGTGCGTCGCGTCGTTGTGTGCGAAACGGATGCCGAGAGGTGTGTGGTGAGTGCGAAGCGCGAATGTGCGGCGTTTGGCGGTTTCGGTGTGTTTTCTGTTTTTGCGGCGTGAGAGTGGGGCTGGCTGGCTGGCTGGCTGGCTGGCTGTTTGTTGTTGGTGTTGCCTTGTGTGTGTAGGTTGATGGCGCGACGCGGAGGGGACGCCGTTTGCTGCGTGCCTTGCCTCGCGTGTGTTGGCGCGCCGTGCATGTGTTTGGGTCGTGGGGGCGGTGTTTTTGTTTGTATTTGGATTTTCATTTTTTGGCGTGTTGTGTCGTGTATGGCAAGGGCGAGAGGAGTAGTGCGGTAGTGTCGTTGCGGCACGGGCGTCTGGTGGGGCTGTGCGTCGTGGCGGGGAAGGTGTGTAGGTTGCGGCGATGCGGCGAGCCCAGCCCGTCGTTTGACGGTGTGCCGGGTGAGTTGCGCTGCGAATCGAGTGTGGCGGGAAGGGAGCTGCGTGGCGCCTGCGTCCGTTGGCAGCAGGGGCTGTGCCTTTTGAGAGTTTGTTTGATTTCGGGACGACGACGACGACGACGACTGGTTGGTTGGTGGGTGGGGTGGCGTGCACGTTTGTCGTACTGGGCGAGTCGATTGCCTGCCGGCTGGCGAAAGGTGCGCCGCCGCCCGTCTCTCGCGCTCTGTGTTGTTTTTTTTTTTTTTCTGTGTGTGTCGGCTGCGTTTTTGTTTGCGGTGCGCGCGAAGACGGTGGTGCCGAAAGTGTGCCGGCGTGGCGTTGCGACCGCGACGAGCCGCGGGCGCGCCATTTGGCTGGTGTTGCGTGAAGAGCGGCTGTGTACGGGTAGTGGCTGTAGCCGTACGTGTACGTGCACGTGCATCCGGCCCGCCGCCGCCAGCCCAGCCCAGCCCAGCCCAGCCCAGCCCAGCCGAGTCGGGTGAGCGGAGGCCGACACGTGGTGGTGCTGTGCTCTCTCGGCTCGGGGGGGTTTGTGTGTGTGTGTGTGTGTGTGCGTGCGTGCGTGTGTGTCTCGTTCGCTCTCCGGAATCTGCTCGTTCTGCTGATCCCCGCCTGTCGGCGTCGTTTATTTTTACTTATTTATTTTTTACCTGTTGTTTGTTTTTCGACGTCGTCTTGCAGTTTTGTCCTTTGCGGCGTGCCGACGACCCGCCGCGCGACCTTATGAAACCCCAAAGCGTGGCGTGGCGTGGCGTGGCGTGGCCGAGCCGCAGCAGCTAAGGGGGTGCGGCCGCCTCGACGCCTTAACCTCCTAAACTTCTTTAAGCCGTTAACGCAGCCACCTAAACTAACGTAACCTAACGTAAGCCCTTAGGCCAACCCCCAAGTCGCCTTAACCTAACGTACGTGACCGCAACCTTAGCTTAACGCCTACGTTAAGACGTGACGTCACGTCAACGCTTAACCTAACCCTGACGCCTTCTTAGCCTAACCTGACGTAACCTAAGGTAAGGTAACCGTTGAAAGAAAGAAACCACCTTTGTTTTGACGTTGAGGCGTGTAAGGTCGGCTGTGAGGGCAGATTCGGTGTGTCTGTAGTTGGGGCTGGCTGGTAATTTATTTTGTTTGTTTGTTTATCGTTGTCTTGTTTTCGCCTGTGGCGGGGGGGTTGGCGCTCCGTCGGCCGGTGCCATGTTGCGCAGGCGGCGATCGTAAAAAAGTAGAAAAAAAAAAAGAAAAAAGAAAAAAAAAATGTGTTGGAAGGGCTGTGGGTGTTGGCGGGCGAGGCGAGAGGAGGAGGACGGCCCGCGGCCGTGGCCCGACGGCTGCGGGCCGATCGGGAAAACGGCGGAAGGCGATGGGGCGGCGGAGGTGCGTTTGTGCACGGCCGTCATCGCCGCACGACTCGGCTCGTGTGGCTGTGGCGCCGGCCGCGGTGGCCGGGCTGCCGCGGCGACGGTGTGGGAGTTTTGACGAAGGTTTGGCCATTGTGGCGGGTCGTCGGCTGGGGCTGTGGGGGCGGCATTTGGGCGGGGGCGGCGATTCTCGGCGGGCCGACCCAGGCTGTGGCGCGCGGTGGCTGCAGTTTGGCCGTGGTTTGCGGCGCCGCCGCGGCGACTGGTTGGCGACCGTGGTGTCGGTGTGTGTAGCCCCATCCTCGGTGGTTTGAATGGCGCGGGTGGTTGCGGCGCAGGTTGGGGGCTGCTCCGCGCAGGCTGTCGGACGTTGGGCGGTAGCAAGCGCGGGAGGCGCGGCGCGGCGGCGCGGCGGCGCGCCGAGTGGCGGCCGCTCTCTCGGCCGTCCGCGCCCGCCCGCGACACTGGCTGGGCCAGGCGCGTGCGCGGCTATTCTCTGCTGCGCGCCCCTCGCTGTTGTGCGTCGTCGAAGGAGAGAAGGAAGCGAAAGCAAGGGGAAAAAAGAAAAGAGAACAGGCAAAAGATGGCAGACCAGGCGGCTACGAACGAGACTGCCGCGGCACCCGCCGCCACCGGCACTACGAAGAAGGCCAAGTCTGCGTCGTCTGCGAAGAAGCCGCGCGCCAAGCCTGCGCACCCGCGCACCTCTGAGATGGTGACGGCCGCCATCAAGAGTCTGAAGGAGCGCGGCGGGTCGTCGCTGCAGGCGATCAAGAAGTACATTGCCGCGCACTACAAGCTGGACGCGGAGAAGCTGGCGCCCTTTATCAAGAAGTACCTCAAGTCGGCCGTCGTGGCTGGCGAGCTGGTGCAGACGAAGGGGAAGGGCGCGTCGGGCTCTTTCAAGCTTGCCGGCGCCGGCGGCGGGGCGGCCGAGGGCGGCAAGGCTCGTGGTGGCGGCGGTGGTGCGAAGAAGAAGCGCGCCGCTCCGGCCAGCAAGGAGAAGAAGGGGGCCCGTGCGGCCGGCGCAAAGAAGGCTGGCGGCGTGAAGGCGGCGACCGGTCGGAAGGCGGGCGCCGCCAAGAAGGCGTCTGCGGCGTCGGCCGCTCCCGCGGGTGCGAAGAAGGCGGCTGCGGCCAAGCCGGCCAAGGCCAAGTCGCCGTCGAAGGCGAAGAAGGCCGCCAAGGTTCCGACGAAGAAGCCGAAGGCGCCGCGCCCGAAGAAGGCGACGGCGACGCCGTCTAAGGCGAAGGCTTCGCCCAAGAAGAAGAAGTAAAAAGGGCAGGGAAGGGTTGGCGGTTGACACCGTCGCCTGGAGGCCGGCGCGCAACCAGAGGCTGTCGCGCGGTCCCGGACAAAAACAAAAACGGCCCTTCTCAGGGCCATCAAAGCACGTCGGGAAGGTGTTGATTGTCGTGTCGTGTCGTGGTCGGTCGGTTGCCTTGTTGTCTGTCTGTCTGTCTTGCTTGCTGGCGTTTGTTTGTTTCATGTGTGGATGGTGGTTGGATTGTGGGGTCGTTGGCGGGCGTGGGCGGCGGCGCCGCGGTTGGTGTTACACAAAGTGTATTTTACTTTTATTATTTTTTACCTATTTATTTTGCGCCGCGTTTGTTTGTTTGTTTGTCTTGGTGGTGGTTTTGGAATAGTCTTTTTTGCTTTGCTTTGCTTTCCGGGCGTCACGTTTTGTGCCGTGGCCTGTGTGGGTGGCGCTATTGACGCTTGCGACTTGGTTCGGCCGGTGCGGTGCTTTTTTCTTTTTTTTGGAAACGGCGGCGCCGGGCCGGGCCGGGGGTGGGACGACTGGACTGGAGAGTGAGTGGGGAACTAGTCGTTGCGACCGACAAAGTTTTGCTCGCGACGGAGAGACGTTAGTGGCCCTGAAAAGGGCCGTTTTGTTTGTTTGGCGGTGTGCGGGTTTAGGCGCGCTCGCCGCGGATGCGGCGCGCGAGCTGGATGTCCTTGGGCATGATGGTGACTCGCTTGGCGTGGATTGCGCACAGGTTGGTGTCTTCGAAGAGGCCGACGAGGTAGGCCTCGCTGGCCTCCTGCAGGGCCATGACTGCGGAGCTCTGGAAGCGCAGGTCGGTCTTGAAGTCCTGGGCGATCTCGCGCACTAGGCGCTGGAATGGCAGCTTGCGGATGAGCAGCTCTGTGCTCTTCTGGTAGCGCCTGATTTCTCGCAGGGCGACGGTGCCCGGCCTGTAGCGGTGGGGCTTCTTGACGCCGCCGGTGGCGGGCGCGCTCTTCCTCGCCGCCTTGGTGGCGAGCTGTTTGCGCGGCGCCTTTCCGCCGGTGGACTTGCGGGCCGTTTGCTTTGTCCGGGCCATGGCTACTGCGGATGCGGATGCGGCGTGGAGGATATGCGTGCGCGACGGCGTCCGGTGCTGCCTTGACAACGGGCCCGCGCGCCCCGGGTGCTGCGCTTATATGCCCTCGGTGCGCGGTGGTGGGGGGAGGGGAGGGCGGGCCGCGGGGCCCCAGAGTCTATATAGGGGGGCGGCGCGCGCGCTGGGCGCCACAACCGTAGCCGACTCGCTAGCGCCGGGTGAGGAGCTTGCCTTGCTTTCTGTTTTTTATATTATTGTGGTTGAGACGCTTGAAGAAGAAGAATGACAGGCCGCGGCAAGGGAGGAAAGGGGCTCGGCAAGGGTGGCGCCAAGCGGCACCGCAAGGTGTTGCGCGACAACATCCAGGGCATCACGAAGCCCGCGATCCGCCGCCTGGCGCGCAGGGGCGGCGTGAAGCGCATCTCTGGTCTGATCTACGAGGAGACGCGCGGAGTGCTGAAGGTGTTCCTGGAGAACGTGATCCGCGACGCGGTGACGTACACTGAGCACGCCAAGCGCAAGACTGTGACGGCCATGGACGTGGTGTACGCCCTGAAGAGGCAGGGGCGCACCCTGTACGGTTTCGGCGGTTAGGCGGTGTGAGACCGAAGGAAGGAAAGAGAGATAGATTGAAAAACGGCCCTTTTCAGGGCCACCACAGTGTTCGGAAGTTGAAAAGTGCGAAAGAGTCTGTGTTGCTGGTTTTTCTTTTCCTTTTTAGTCTACTTGGCCTTTTAGTTTTGTTTGGAGTTTTTTTTGACGTGGTGTGCGGTGCGGTTGGGAGGGAAGGAAGCGTGCCCTTGCGTTGTGTGAGCTCCTTCCTTCCTTCCTTCCTTCCCCTCCCTCTTTGCTTGTATGCTTCTTGTCGGTGGATGGGCTGTGTGTTGCGGCGCGGCTGAGCGCCGAGGGGTTATTTTTGAGGTGTGTTGTTGTGCGCCACGTGTGCTGGTTAATGGTCGCGAGACTGTGCGTGCGTGGAGTTGAGTGGAGGAGGTGGCCAAGTACGTGTGTACAAGATGGCGGCGCCTGTGTGTGTAAGAAGGAAAAAAAAACCGTACACAGAGAGAGAGAGAGAGAGAGAGAGAGAGAGAGAGAGAGAGAGAAAAGTGGTGCGACGAACGACTGGAATTCTGCTTTGGACGTAGGTTTGTGTGGTGGCCCTGAAAAGGGCCGATTGTGTTTTGTTTTTTGAGCCGAGGCGGCAAATGGCGCGCTGCGTGCCAAGGGAGCACGCGGCGGTTGCCGATTGCGCTGTCTCTCTTTTAGGCCTTCTTCTCGGTCTTCTTTGGCAGCAGGACGGCCTGGATGTTGGGCAGGACACCTCCCTGTGCGATGGTGACGCCCGACAAGAGCTTGTTGAGCTCCTCGTCGTTGCGTATGGCGAGCTGCAGGTGGCGCGGGATGATGCGCGTCTTCTTGTTGTCGCGGGCCGCGTTTCCGGCCAGCTCGAGCACCTCAGCCGCGAGGTACTCCATGACGGCGGCGAGGTAGACGGGCGCCCCGGCGCCGACGCGCTCGGCGTAGTTTCCCTTGCGCAGGAGGCGGTGGATTCTGCCGACCGGGAACTGGAGCCCAGCCCTGCTTGAGCGGGACTTTGACTTGCCCTTGACTTTGCCTCCCTTTCCGCGTCCGGACATGGCGATGGGCTAGTTTGGAAAGAAGCGAGAAAGAAAAAGCACAACGCCCCAAACGGTGCGAGCCGCAGCGAGTCGAGCAGCGGAGTGCGTGCCGGCGCCGGCGGGGTGGGGGTCCTTTATGGGCTCGGGTGCGGCGGCCGGTTGCGCGCGCGCCCCATTGGTCGGCGGCCGCAGCAGGGCGAGCTGGTAAAGGTGCGGCGGCGGCGTGCGGCGGGTGCCACTGGCCATTCCGAGGTGGGACTGCTAAGCGGACGGACGTGCGTCTACCTGTGCTCCGCGCCGCTATTGTGCTCCCAGCCCTGGAAATACCCACCGCGCGCTCTCGCCGCCTTTGTGCAGAGCTCGCCTCGTTGCTTGCTTCTCGTGTGCTTGGTCGCCGCCTTGCGTGCTCGCGCAATAGCTTCGTGCTTGGTCGTATCGTCGGTGCTGGCGGTCCGCGCTGTGTTCTGGATTTCCGGACGTGGTCGGGTGTGCGTTATCGGTAAAAAGCAAAATTGTCGTTTCTGAAAAGCAAAAGTCGTCTTGCACACTCGGCGCGGACGGGGCTCTAGACCACGTGGGCGCTCGCTCTGACATGGGATAGACCGTGAAGAAAGAGGAACATCACGCCTCGAGTAGGTGAATATAAATAGTCGAAATTGTTCGAGAATTTCTGTGCCATAGGTGTTAGGGAAGCTGCAGTCCAGGGACCCGCCGAGCCACATAGTCAAACAGACTGACTGTGAGGCCCTTGGTGGTATCCCGCGCCTGCTAGGTGTAGGGAAATTTTTCCACTGGCGCGGAAATTGTCGAAATATAGGCTTCCCTATCTGAAACCTTATAACATCGAGTAGGTGCCCGCCATGGCGGACACACGTGATCCAACCTCTGTCAGCGTCCCTCATGGAGTGCAGCCACACGACAGTTCACTTCCACCATCGTCATCATCACATTCACATACTTCAATTCATCCCCCCTCATCACCTTCCTCGTCAGACACTAGCTGTGACTCTGACCAGCTTGTCATAGCCACAGACAGCGACTCGGGCTCGGTCTCCTCATTGACCGACCCTGAAGTCAGACGTAGCGAAAGGCTACGTAAGATCAACTCTGGGCAGCCCCCGCAACCCGCAGCCGCGGAGAAACTCCGGGCGCGCGAAAACCAGAGCGTGGTTTCAAATGCGCAAGACGCAAAAGTACGACAACCACCACTAGACCAGCAGAAGCAACATCAACAAAAGCAGGTGGATCACTCAACTGCGACCGCAGATGCGTCCAATAATCAAAAGCAAAATCAAATTGCAGGCGTCGGAACGGTGCAAGGCGCTCAAAACACAACGGTGCCCCCAGCAATGACACAAACTCAGCGCCAGCCCAGAGGCAGAAGGGTGCCCCCGATAACGGTTTTTGAGACCAAAGGGTACACTACCCTAATCGGTCAGATACAAGGGAAGCTGAAAGGAGCACTAAGCACATCCTACAAGGGTGACAGCATCGTATACCAGGCAACAAATCCCGAGGACTTCCATTTCCTCAAAGAAGAATTTCGAAAACGGAAGATTGAATTCTTCACATACAGTGACGACCCGAAGGGGACACTTAAGGTCGTCATTAAAAAGCTCACTCCATACTGGACCACAGACGATGTCAAAAACGCCCTAATTGAGAAAGGGTTTCAAGTGCAGGACGTGTTTCAGCAAACGAAACCGCAGACCATTGTAAACGAATACGGCGAAACAGTCTCGGCTCCCAGAATAAAAACGGCCAATTTTCAAGTGAATCTCCTGAACACTGCTGAGGCTCGCAAAATATTCAAAGTTACACATCTGCTACACATGCAGGTCACGGTGGAGCTATACAAAAGACCAAACGGTCCGACGCAATGTTATCTGTGTCAACGCTTTGGGCATGGGGCGTCTCAGTGTGAACTTAGACCCCGCTGCGTGAAATGCGCCGGGCCACACCTTTCTGGGGCCTGCACTAAAAAGCCCGACGCGCCAGCAACGTGCGCAAACTGCGGGGGCAACCATCCAGCCTCCTTCAGGGGCTGCTCAGAGCGAGAGCGGATCGTCCAGGCCTGGGAACGAAGACGAGCACCCCCAACCAGCAGACATGTCCCACCAACCACCACACCGCGAACAGCAGCGGCAACAAAACCACCCCCGCCACCACCTGCGGATACACCACACTCCTCCCCTCCACCAAAACAAACTCAGGTGGGAACAAATACATTAGAAACTCCCTCAACACCACAGGAAGCAGTTGCATCCTGTTCCCCACCACCGGAGCGATCTCCGCCCCAAGCACAGCCCACGCTCGCCGAAATAGTGAGAACAGGGCGCACCCCACCAAACTCCCCTAAAACAAAGCCCACAATCCCGAAACAACAACCTGGCAGAATCCTGCCCTCCAAGGTGACTCTACATCCGCCGCTAACCGCACCTCCCCCCAGCACCTGTGTTCTAAAGGAACAGACAAGTGCGACACCTCTCCCCTCAACCTCTGCAGCGACTGAGGCTGCCCCCCCACTAGCCAGTCATTCAATGGCAACCGCCACAGAGCCCCCAACTGCTCCTGCGGTGACAATTCAAACCAACATCGCCAGTGACAACACCACTGCCCAGCAAAGCATCACAGAGGACTCACAGGTACAAACACCTCAAATTTTATCACAAATCTGGCAGTTTGTCAAAAACCTTCTCCCTCAAAATTTTGTTACCAAAATCACACAGATTATCAATCAGTTCTTAGCAGCCCCAGATCTTCTCAGTAAAGTGACACTAATTATCACAAACATCTTGCCCCTGCTCCTAAATGGCAAATGAAAACCAGCACATCACTATCGCCATCTGGAACGCTGACGGTGTTTCCCACGATCGATTCGAGCTCGAGATGTTCCTCGATGACCATGGGGTGGATGTGGCACTCCTAAACGAGACCCACCTAACCCCTGATGAGAGCTTTCGAGTCCGAAATTATGTGTTGGCCAGAAATGACCGCCCTAACAGGCCAGGTGGCGGTACAGCCATTCTCATTAAAAATCGAATATGCCACAGGGTAATACAAACGCCACCACTCATAAACACAGAGGCAACAGCAGTCGAAGTTATTCTTAACAACCACCCCACACTTCTGGTGGCGGCATACCACCCACCCCAAGCCAGACTGTTTCCCAGTGACCTGGACGATCTCTTGGACATAAACCACAGAACCATAATAGGAGGGGACCTGAATGCCAAGCACAGGGCATGGGGATGTCGTACTACAAACACAAGTGGCAACAAACTACTGAGATACCTTGATAACCATCCAGCAGTAAGGGTTGTCTCAACTGATGAGCCTACTCATGTTCCCTATGACTCCAGGTGCCTGCCTGACAAATTGGACATATTCCTCTTAAAAAACGTTAACCTCAACACAACGACAGAGGTAATCAACAGCCTAAATTCAGACCATAGCCCTGTTATTCTAAGATTTCAGGGTGACCAAGACATTCCAAGTAACAGAATAATTACAACTTACAACACAAATTGGGCGAGGTACAAGGAACTGGTCACTCTACACATACCTGACCAGGCTCCTGACATGCAGACCCCAGAAGAAATCGACCAGGCTATAGCAGAATTAACCCAAATCATCACGACGTGTGGGGAAGCATCAACCATCAAAATAACGCACAACAGCGGACGGAGCAACCTGCCCCCAGACCTTGCGCAACTAATTACGGACAAGAACAGAACGCGCAAGAGATGGCAAACTTTTCGTGACCCCCAAGACAGGAGACGCATGTTTAGGATGGCCAGGGAAATCCAGACCAGACTTAAACTGCTACGAAGTGCTAGATGGGAACAAAGCCTGCAAACAGCAGAGCAAAATCCCGAAAAATTCTGGGGAATCATCAGATCCAGACGACAACCCCAAAAAGCCAGCAGACCACTTCATGGGCAAAACGGTTTAGTCTATACCCCACACGACAAAGCAACCGCCATGGCAAACACGCTCGAGCTGCAGTTCCAAGAGAATATAATCGATGAAGACGAGGAAGAAGCAGAAGCCCTGGAGCGCAGAGTTGAGCGTCACCTACATCGAACACTTCGTGCCAGACCAGTCACCAACTTTGTGCCGACCACTGAACGTGCAGTCTCTGTTCTCATCAGGCGAATCGGCAATGCAAAAGCCCCCGGTCCCGATAACATCAAACCCCCCTTTCTTAGAAACCTTCCTCAACCTGCTATCTCTCACCTTACAGCCATCCTAAACAGTTGCCTCTCCATACAATACTTCCCTTCAGCCTGGAAGGTTGCAAAAGTTATTTCCATTCCAAAGCCCAATAAAGATCAGTTATTCCCGCAAAACCACCGCCCTATCTCCCTACTATGTCATCTCTCCAAACTTCTCGAAATTCTTATACAAAACTCCCTACTCCAGTTTCTATCCATAAACAACATCATCATCCCTGAACAATTTGGTTTTCGTGCTGGACATAGCACTGTACAGCAAGCCATTCGCCTGGTGGAGCATGTCTGCACGGAGAAGAGCCAGGGCAACAGCACCGCAGCTATTTTCTTGGATATTGAAAAGGCTTTTGATCGTGTTTGGCATGACGGCTTGCTATATAAGATCTCCAAACTCAACTGCCCTCTCCACCTGCTGAAAATCATTCAGTCTTTCCTCTCTGACAGGAAATTTTACTCATACATAGAAAAGGCAAAAAGTGGCATGAAACTCATAGAAGCAGGTGTCCCACAGGGATCTGTGCTTGGCCCCCTCCTATATCTTCTGTATACAAATGACATCCCGAAAGAGCCGGGTGGCAACATAGCCTTATATGCTGATGACACAGCACTCTATCTCAGTGGCAGAAACATTAATTACCTAGCCTACAGCCTACAACGACATCTCAACAAAGTTGCAAACTGGTGCAACATCTGGAAAATAAAAATAAATGCTGACAAATGTCAAACAATCCTATTTTCTCATAAAATCAAGAAACCCATAATAAACATCACTTACAATGAACAAATACTCCCATGGAAAAATGAAATCACATACTTAGGACTAAAATTGGACAAAAACCTAACATTCAAGCATCACATAAGAGAGGCTAGGAACAAAGGCTCCGCCCGGCTCTACCAACTATACCCATTATTAAAGGGAATGGGATTGTCCATATCAGCAAAGCTCAGAATCTGGAAAACAATAGTCCTGCCTGTCATCCTCTACGGCTCTGAAGTGTGGAGCATGGCAGCAGACACTAATCTAGCCCAATTGGAGGTCGTCCAAAATAAAACCCTAAGAATTATTGCAGACGTACCAAGACTGACTAGCAATGAGGAAATCAGGGCAATGCTAGGGCAACCCTCTTTCTATCACATAATCAAACAAAAATCACAAACATTCTATGAATCATCTCATTCATCACCGTACCAGCTCATCAATACACTGGGACGGAACCCTCACCCTCAACTCAGAGCTCCTATCAACACACTCCATCGCCACTACAGGCGGTAACCATCTTCTCATCCTCATGAAACAGGATACTCATCTCCACTTCTATCAACATCATCATCACTAACGCCATCCACCCGGGGGGAAAATCCCCAAGCCATTACTGCACACAAGCCACATACGAACCCACAGGACCATTTCGTGAGACAGAGCGTTGAAAGAACGCTGGCTCTCCAGAACTAGCATGGGTGCAAACCCAGCCATCTCATGTCCGGTCCGGCGGGTGCCACTGTGTGGGGAGACGCTGACTGGAGCGGAGCGCCTGACTGACTGACTGACTGCGCGTGCCTGCCTGCCTGCCTGCCTGCCTGCCTGCCTGCCTGTTTGTTCGTGATGCCGCCCAAGACTAGCGGGAAAGCCGCCAAGAAGGCTGGCAAGGCGCAGAAGAACATTTCGAAGGGCGACAAGAAGAAGAAGCGCAAGAGGAAGGAGAGCTATGCCATCTACATCTACAAGGTGCTGAAGCAGGTGCACCCTGACACGGGCATCTCTTCGAAGGCGATGAGCATCATGAACAGCTTCGTGAACGACATTTTCGAGCGCATTGCGGCCGAGGCTTCTCGCCTGGCGCACTACAACAAGCGCTCGACCATCACGTCCCGCGAGATCCAGACCGCTGTGCGGCTCTTGCTGCCTGGCGAGCTGGCCAAGCACGCGGTGAGCGAGGGCACGAAGGCGGTGACCAAGTACACGAGCTCCAAGTAAGGAGGTGGCTCTTGGAAATAGGAGGCTCGTCCGCGGCGCGGCGAAGAAAAGAAAAAACGGCCCTTTTCAGGGCCACCAAAATGCCTTTGCGGGAAGGGCGGAATTGTTGTTGTTGTTGTTGTTGTTGTTGTGAGCGGGTGGACGGGCGGCACAGCTGTAGCTGTAGCTTGTGGTGTGGTGTGGTGCGGCGCCGGCGCCTTTGGTTTTGGTGTGACGTTGGGATACGCACTTTAGGCCACAGCCGGGTCGTGGGCGTGGGTGTTTCGAGACGTGTTGGTGTTAGGGGGGCGGATCGCTGGAGTTGGCTTGTTTGATATATATATTTTTTTTTTTTTTTTTGTCCCCTTTGTATGGTATGGCCGGAGGTGTGGAACGGAAAGCAAACCGCGATTGTCGGATGTCACACCGTTGGTGGCGAGGGTGAGAAACACGTTGCCGCCTACAGCTGCTTCTACGCCGAGCGGGTGGGTTAAGTTAGTAGTTGGTTGGTTGGGCGACGTAAAAGTGGAGCGTGGAGGTGTGTGTGAACGTGAGGAGACACGCATTGCATTGTATTTGTACGCGCGAGGTGAGTTAGGAGACCACGCGCCACGACGTACGGTGCCCTCTTTCGACCTGACGTCTGACGTCTGGAGGCGGTGTCGTCATTCTGGATGTACGTGTATTTTCCGCTCAGTTGAGTGAGGTGACGCGAGACGACGGCGTCGGTGGTGTTTTTGTTTTGTTGTTGGCGCCCCGGGGATGAAGAGGGGCACCCGACGGTAACGAGAGGTTGCACTTTGTGATCGGTCGAATGTCCGGGGAGCGAGGAATAGGGTGGGGGGTTGAAAAGAAACGCCAGTGTAGGGCAACGGGACGGTGAACGTTCCCGTGGTGTCGGAGGTGTGCAGTGGGGGGGAGGAAAAAAAAAAAGCGCGTAACGGCGCGGCTGCCGTGGTGGAAACGTTCTCTCCAACTGTGGTGGTGTCCCCTGTGTGTTTTGTTGTTCTCTATATCGTGTGTCCCCTCGCACAAGACGCTCTCTGGGCGGGTTTGATTCATTCATTTTTGCATAGTCACGTAGCGTAGAATGGAATGCGCAAGAGTTGAGTGAGACTGGCGACGGTATATGGTCTGAGCAGCGTCAGCTGCACTGCACTCCCCGGAAAAGAATCTTGGATGCCGTGCTAACTGAAATTTGGTGGACGGGGTTCTCAAGGCTGTTTTGCTATTTTCTTGTTTGTTTGTCTCTAGTTAAGATGGTGAAATGACGTCGAAGAAGCAGTATTGCAAATACTGTTATGGAAATGCCCTAGTTTGATGAAAGGAAATGTGTGTTGAATATACAGGATGGTAAAGACCAAGTGCGTTGAAAGAAACGTTGTGAAGGAACGAACGTTCCCTGAATTGGTTTCTTTTTGTTCCCGAGTTGTGTACAATGGACGACGGTTGTGCCATATCGCAGCATTGCATCATCCCCAGGTTTGATTTCAATTGAGCGATAAAAAAAGGAAAAAGAGAAGAACAAGAACACTATCGAAATGGTCTATGGTGTGTGACCCACAATTGTTGTCTTTAAATCACTTACCCAACCATGTCGTAAAAATATTTTTTTTTTTTTTTTTTTTTTTTTTTTTTTTTTTTTTTTTACAGTGGCTGCCGAATGACCTAGATGTAACAGAGAGAGAGAGAAACACATGGCGTGTCAGATGTTTGTTTTCTTTTCCCCCCCCCCCCCCCCCCCCCCCTCTCGTCAAGTGGCAAATGCGAACACCGTCAGCTGTAATTGACGATCGACACTAGTATGGCGCGAAAAGGGGGTGCGACCTGTGCAGTTGTGGGTGAAACTTTGGGTGATGGGCTGTCATGCGGCATCGCGTGCGTTCATTACCCCTCGGCGGCGGCGGCGGCGGCGGCGGCGGCGCCGCAGCTCCGTCCAGCTCGCGCTCTCGGAAACAACCCTCTCGTAATGCCGCGTCTCCTCCGTCACTGCAATTTTCAAAGGGAAACCTGTGTGGCCGGTGGGGGTGTGTCAACCGTTGGCCCTCAAGCTCCGCCGACAAAAAGTGTTGAGTGTATCCAGTGTGAGAGAGGTTGACGCTTTTCGTGGTGTGTGTGTGTGTGTGTGTGTGTGTGTGTGTGGCAATGTTTTGAAAAGTTTGCAACGTACGTTAAGAAGTGTTGACGCTGAAACTTGCGGGCTGTGTGGCCCTGGTGGTTGGCTGGCTGGAGACGCGGGCGTGTCCAGTCGGTCGGTTGTTGTGGCTGAAAGGTACGTATACGGTTCCGCCGTCCCGTCGGAACTGCGTCTGTCTGGAAGGTATGACGTGACGTGCAGTTTTTATTAGGTCAGCCCTTGTTGTGTATTGTTCCATTTGTTGCTCACTCGTCACCCGTATTTGGTGTGGCGATGTATGTGGACGTACTGCTGGATCAGTGTCAGGGTTTCCGTGGGAGGTGTTGGTTGGGTTGGATTTGCCTGACACGGCTGAGTCCGCAATTGGCCTGCCGTTCGTTGATGCGATATGTGGGTTCTGAGGAAGAATGTGTACGAGATAGTTGCCCCTGCCCTGCCCTTTCTTTCGCGTTCGTGTGTGCCCCCCTTGTTGTGTAGTGTGGGTTGAACATGGTTCTTTACCGAGTGGGGGGGAATGGGATGGACGGATCCGTTGCTGTTGCTGTCACCGTCAAGACAACGCACGCACGCACGCACGCACCCCTGTCCTACGAGAAGGTGTGTCAACCGGGGTTTCGGTAGTCGTGTGTGTAGGGGACGGGGAGAAGCAAAGTGGAGAGTGCGGCACGGGCAGAGAGTGGAATTGGGGCGCGTTGATGTTGGGAAACATGCCCCAAGGGTTGCGGGATGATGTGGCGGTGAGAGCGGGGGGCGGGGGAGAAAAGAAAAGCGAAAAAGAACTAAGGAAGAGGAGGAGGCGTGCGTGTGCGCAGTGGCGGGGCCCCAAAGACCTGTCGTGTGGTGTCGGCCGAACGCGAGCGCGAACGCGAACGCGAACGCGTGTGCGGGGCAGCGTCGGCACGGAGAAGCGAGGAGGAGAGAGAGAGAGAGAGCTGGTCTGATGGGTATTTTTTACCCCCTGTACTCGAAGGACCGGATCTGTCCTTGATCCCTGCCTTCTGTCTGATTATGTTGGGTAACAAAATGATGGGATGATAGGGTCTCTTGGGTGTGTGTAGATGTTTGTTTGTTTGAGTGAGTGTTATGGTGTTTGTATTTTATTTTTGTTTATCATGGTATGTTGTAGTTTGTGGTGTTTTGTCGTGATGGGAAATGTCGTTCTTGGGTCGGGTGGATTTTGGTCCCAGATTTCTGATGAGTGGGTGGTTCGAATCCGTGGTTTGGTGGAAAAAAAACAAAAAAAAAAAAAAAAAAAAACTTTATGGATTTTTCTTTGGATGATTTCCGGGATTTTGATTGAGTATGTTATGGTTTGTGTATATGTCTCGGTTTGTCTGGTACCGGCCGGCATCAGCAGTAATTCTGAAGTATTTGTTCTGCACCCTTTTTTACTCTTGTTATGTTTGGTGTCTGCGGCCATTGACGAGATTTTTCAGAGCCGTAAGTGATGGCTGGTTCCTATGACGGTTTTGAAGATTTTCTTTTTGGCGCGCATATTTATTCTGTTTCCTTTGATGATTGGGTACAGTCTGAATATTGCTGCTGCAGCCTTGTTACAAACGTGTGTAACATGGTCTCTAAATGTCAACCTCTTGTCCAGCTTGATGCCTAGATACTTTATTGTGCCTGACCATGGAAGATTGTTATTTCTGAGGCGTATATGCAGGTTAGGAGGTATTCTTTTTGAATGTGAATCGTATTGTATTGCTTGGGTTTTCTCCGCGTTTATTGTTTTTTTGGTTAGCCCATTTCTGGATGGATTGTAGGTGTTGCTCTATTTTTGTGACTCTATATTGCAGGTTAGAACTGCTGCGGTAGACTGCAGTGTCGTCTGCAAATAGTGACAAGTGTCCTCCCAGCTGTTTGTTTGTGTATATTGAGTAGAGAATGGGCCCCAGCACTGAGCCTTGCGGGACTCCAGCCTCTATGGATCTAGTGTTACTTGCCGCTCCTGGTACATGGACATAGAATGCTCTGTTGCGGAGAAAAGAAGCAATAATGTGGATGGGGCAGTTGTACTGGTGGAGCTTGTAGATAAGGCGTTATCCGAATGCTTTTCCAATGTCAAGCAGGACTGCTCCAGTACTGTGTCTAATGTTTCTGGCCTGACATATGTGCTCGACTAGTCTGGTCACCTGGTGGGTGGTGCTGTGTTCTTCGCGGAATCGGAATTGTTGTGGGATGATTATGTTGTTATCCTTTAAGAATTGAATTTCTTCAGTTCAGTTTGAATGAGCTTTCCGAGAACCTTTCCAAGGAAGTTGGCCTATAGTTTTGCGGAAATAATAAGTCCTTGTTTGGCTTTGGTAATGTGATGACTCGGGCCTGTTTCCAAGTAGTTTAGTCTGAAGCAAGCATTATATATTGATGTTAGATAGATAATTGATAGTTGCTGGAGGTAGGTGATGTAGTAGTTGCGGTTTGATGGAATCTGGGCCTGATGCCTTCTTAGGATGTGTGTATGTTTGTGATGTGATAAGATACGGGGTTTCTGCGTTTATTGGATTGTGAAAGATGTTCTGATCGGGGCACTTAGGATGCGGTTTTACCCTTCTGAGTACCATTTCCTGGTGGTCATCAGTTTCGTCATCTACCGCTTCTGGTGCTTGGAATTGCCTTTCTAGTGAATCCGCCAGTGCTTCAGCTCGGTCTGTGGGGTCGTTCCTTCCCCATGTAGATGTAGATGTTTCGTGTCTAGTTTACGAGTTTTAAGAAATTTCCAGAATTTTTCCTGGTCCCTTCCTGCTTCTCGTAACGTTTCCTCCCACGCCTCGCTACGGTGGTTTTCGGAGCTCTCTTTTTGATCCTCCCGGCCAATTGCTCTGATTTTCGTCGGTCGGCTGGGTCCCTGTAGTTTTGCCATCTCTTTCTGGCGCGCGCGGGCTGCGGTTGGCGCCTTTGGTGGCAACGGCCGGGGCAAGCAGCGGTGTGTGGTGTGGTGCGGGGCGGGCAGGGGCAGTGGTGGTTGACGGATGGCCTGGGGGCCGAAAAACGGGCCGGCCGGCGGACGGATGTTGAGAGAGGCGGCGCGCACGCGTCTCGCGCGGACACAGGCGCCACAGCGTTGATGATTGGAAGGAGGTGCGGTGCGGGGATGGGCCCAGGAAAAAAGACGGTCGTGGCCCCTGTCTTGGGTGCGTGTCGACGTCAGCACCGTCGGTGTGGTGTGGTGTGGTGTGGTGTGGTGTGGTGTGGTGTGGTGTGGTGTGGTGTGGTGTGGGCAGGGAGGGGGGAAAAGCGGGCTGCGGGCTGCGGGCTGCGGGCTGCGGGCTGCGGAGGGAATGGTGGTGGGGAGTAGGCACACATGTGGGCGGGCGCAAAATCGGCCGGTGCCCGTAAACCGCGGCGGGATATTGGGTGGAAAAGAGGGAAATTGTAGAAAGGAAAACAAGCGGAGGGGGCGAATGTGGTGGGGTGGGGGGACGGGCGGGGGCGAGGCGACAGCTTGCTTTTTCTTTTTCATTTTATTTTATTTTGTTGTAGTGTTTTTGTTTTTTTTTGTTTTTTTGCGTGTGTGTGGCCTTGGAGAGGCTGGTCTTGTCTGGCTTACGCTTTGGGTGCGTGTGTTGGTACTTTTTCGTTTTTTCTTGTTCTGCAGAGCAGGGGCGGGGCGGTGGGAACGGCTGGCTGGCTGTGCCCAGAGGAGGAGGAGACGCTGGCGGCGGGCCCGGCTCCTGGGGCTGCTGTTGCATGCGCTGTGCAAAGAAAGGAAGAGTGGGTTTGTTTGGCTGGTGAAGTGCATTATTTAAGTGTGGGCTTGCCGGCCTGGCTCCGATGCGCAGGTAGATAGATGCCGGCGGCGACCGCAGGCAGGCGCGTTGTGTGTACAGAGGGACGAGCCATGTGTTTTGCAAGCAGGACGTGGCGTGCCGAGTGGAGAGGAGGCGGCGGCTCGGCTCGGTTCGGCCCGGTCCGGCGGTGCCGCGCTGTTGTCGCGGACGTGAGCGCCCCCTGGCGGGCGGGTGGTTGGCGGCGGCGTGGTGGACGCGTGTGGCAGTTGTGTGCACGGGTTGCTTGGGCGAGTGAGCAGTGGCTGGCGGTGTTGGCGCGTCGTCGGGGAGGTATGTGTTGCGGCCGCGTCTGCTGCGCGCTGCGTCGTTGTGTCGACTGTGTGTGGGCGTGGGCACGTGTGCTCTGGCGAGGGCGTCGTAAAAAAGTGGGTCGCGGTGTGCGTGCGTAGCCCGTGATGATGTATTGTGCGTCGCGTCGTTGTGTGCGAAACGGATGCCGAGAGGTGTGTGGTGAGTGCGAAGCGCGAATGTGCGGCGTTTGGCGGTTTCGGTGTGTTTTCTGTTTTTGCGGCGTGAGAGTGGGGCTGGCTGGCTGGCTGGCTGGCTGGCTGTTTGTTGTTGGTGTTGCCTTGTGTGTGTAGGTTGATGGCGCGACGCGGAGGGGACGCCGTTTGCTGCGTGCCTTGCCTCGCGTGTGTTGGCGCGCCGTGCATGTGTTTGGGTCGTGGGGGCGGTGTTTTTGTTTGTATTTGGATTTTCATTTTTTGGCGTGTTGTGTCGTGTATGGCAAGGGCGAGAGGAGTAGTGCGGTAGTGTCGTTGCGGCACGGGCGTCTGGTGGGGCTGTGCGTCGTGGCGGGGAAGGTGTGTAGGTTGCGGCGATGCGGCGAGCCCAGCCCGTCGTTTGACGGTGTGCCGGGTGAGTTGCGCTGCGAATCGAGTGTGGCGGGAAGGGAGCTGCGTGGCGCCTGCGTCCGTTGGCAGCAGGGGCTGTGCCTTTTGAGAGTTTGTTTGATTTCGGGACGACGACGACGACGACGACTGGTTGGTTGGTGGGTGGGGTGGCGTGCACGTTTGTCGTACTGGGCGAGTCGATTGCCTGCCGGCTGGCGAAAGGTGCGCCGCCGCCCGTCTCTCGCGCTCTGTGTTGTTTTTTTTTTTTTTCTGTGTGTGTCGGCTGCGTTTTTGTTTGCGGTGCGCGCGAAGACGGTGGTGCCGAAAGTGTGCCGGCGTGGCGTTGCGACCGCGACGAGCCGCGGGCGCGCCATTTGGCTGGTGTTGCGTGAAGAGCGGCTGTGTACGGGTAGTGGCTGTAGCCGTACGTGTACGTGCACGTGCATCCGGCCCGGCCGCCAGCCCAGCCCAGCCCAGCCCAGCCCAGCCCAGCCCAGCCGAGTCGGGTGAGCGGAGGCCGACACGTGGTGGTGCTGTGCTCTCTCGGCTCGGGGGGGTTTGTGTGTGTGTGTGTGTGTGTGCGTGCGTGCGTGTGTGTCTCGTTCGCTCTCCGGAATCTGCTCGTTCTGCTGATCCCCGCCTGTCGGCGTCGTTTATTTTTACTTATTTATTTTTTACCTGTTGTTTGTTTTTCGACGTCGTCTTGCAGTTTTGTCCTTTGCGGCGTGCCGACGACCCGCCGCGCGACCTTATGAAACCCCAAAGCGTGGCGTGGCGTGGCGTGGCGTGGCCGAGCCGCAGCAGCTAAGGGGGTGCGGCCGCCTCGACGCCTTAACCTCCTAAACTTCTTTAAGCCGTTAACGCAGCCACCTAAACTAACGTAACCTAACGTAAGCCCTTAGGCCAACCCCCAAGTCGCCTTAACCTAACGTACGTGACCGCAACCTTAGCTTAACGCCTACGTTAAGACGTGACGTCACGTCAACGCTTAACCTAACCCTGACGCCTTCTTAGCCTAACCTGACGTAACCTAAGGTAAGGTAACCGTTGAAAGAAAGAAACCACCTTTGTTTTGACGTTGAGGCGTGTAAGGTCGGCTGTGAGGGCAGATTCGGTGTGTCTGTAGTTGGGGCTGGCTGGTAATTTATTTTGTTTGTTTGTTTATCGTTGTCTTGTTTTCGCCTGTGGCGGGGGGGTTGGCGCTCCGTCGGCCGGTGCCATGTTGCGCAGGCGGCGATCGTAAAAAAGTAGAAAAAAAAAAAGAAAAAAGAAAAAAAAAATGTGTTGGAAGGGCTGTGGGTGTTGGCGGGCGAGGCGAGAGGAGGAGGACGGCCCGCGGCCGTGGCCCGACGGCTGCGGGCCGATCGGGAAAACGGCGGAAGGCGATGGGGCGGCGGAGGTGCGTTTGTGCACGGCCGTCATCGCCGCACGACTCGGCTCGTGTGGCTGTGGCGCCGGCCGCGGTGGCCGGGCTGCCGCGGCGACGGTGTGGGAGTTTTGACGAAGGTTTGGCCATTGTGGCGGGTCGTCGGCTGGGGCTGTGGGGGCGGCATTTGGGCGGGGGCGGCGATTCTCGGCGGGCCGACCCAGGCTGTGGCGCGCGGTGGCTGCAGTTTGGCCGTGGTTTGCGGCGCCGCCGCGGCGACTGGTTGGCGACCGTGGTGTCGGTGTGTGTAGCCCCATCCTCGGTGGTTTGAATGGCGCGGGTGGTTGCGGCGCAGGTTGGGGGCTGCTCCGCGCAGGCTGTCGGACGTTGGGCGGTAGCAAGCGCGGGAGGCGCGGCGCGGCGGCGCGGCGGCGCGCCGAGTGGCGGCCGCTCTCTCGGCCGTCCGCGCCCGCCCGCGACACTGGCTGGGCCAGGCGCGTGCGCGGCTATTCTCTGCTGCGCGCCCCTCGCTGTTGTGCGTCGTCGAAGGAGAGAAGGAAGCGAAAGCAAGGGGAAAAAAGAAAAGAGAACAGGCAAAAGATGGCAGACCAGGCGGCTACGAACGAGACTGCCGCGGCACCCGCCGCCACCGGCACTACGAAGAAGGCCAAGTCTGCGTCGTCTGCGAAGAAGCCGCGCGCCAAGCCTGCGCACCCGCGCACCTCTGAGATGGTGACGGCCGCCATCAAGAGTCTGAAGGAGCGCGGCGGGTCGTCGCTGCAGGCGATCAAGAAGTACATTGCCGCGCACTACAAGCTGGACGCGGAGAAGCTGGCGCCCTTTATCAAGAAGTACCTCAAGTCGGCCGTCGTGGCTGGCGAGCTGGTGCAGACGAAGGGGAAGGGCGCGTCGGGCTCTTTCAAGCTTGCCGGCGCCGGCGGCGGGGCGGCCGAGGGCGGCAAGGCTCGTGGTGGCGGCGGTGGTGCGAAGAAGAAGCGCGCCGCTCCGGCCAGCAAGGAGAAGAAGGGGGCCCGTGCGGCCGGCGCAAAGAAGGCTGGCGGCGTGAAGGCGGCGACCGGTCGGAAGGCGGGCGCCGCCAAGAAGGCGTCTGCGGCGTCGGCCGCTCCCGCGGGTGCGAAGAAGGCGGCTGCGGCCAAGCCGGCCAAGGCCAAGTCGCCGTCGAAGGCGAAGAAGGCCGCCAAGGTTCCGACGAAGAAGCCGAAGGCGCCGCGCCCGAAGAAGGCGACGGCGACGCCGTCTAAGGCGAAGGCTTCGCCCAAGAAGAAGAAGTAAAAAGGGCAGGGAAGGGTTGGCGGTTGACACCGTCGCCTGGAGGCCGGCGCGCAACCAGAGGCTGTCGCGCGGTCCCGGACAAAAACAAAAACGGCCCTTCTCAGGGCCATCAAAGCACGTCGGGAAGGTGTTGATTGTCGTGTCGTGTCGTGGTCGGTCGGTTGCCTTGTTGTCTGTCTGTCTGTCTTGCTTGCTGGCGTTTGTTTGTTTCATGTGTGGATGGTGGTTGGATTGTGGGGTCGTTGGCGGGCGTGGGCGGCGGCGCCGCGGTTGGTGTTACACAAAGTGTATTTTACTTTTATTATTTTTTACCTATTTATTTTGCGCCGCGTTTGTTTGTTTGTTTGTCTTGGTGGTGGTTTTGGAATAGTCTTTTTTGCTTTGCTTTGCTTTCCGGGCGTCACGTTTTGTGCCGTGGCCTGTGTGGGTGGCGCTATTGACGCTTGCGACTTGGTTCGGCCGGTGCGGTGCTTTTTTCTTTTTTTTGGAAACGGCGGCGCCGGGCCGGGCCGGGGGTGGGACGACTGGACTGGAGAGTGAGTGGGGAACTAGTCGTTGCGACCGACAAAGTTTTGCTCGCGACGGAGAGACGTTAGTGGCCCTGAAAAGGGCCGTTTTGTTTGTTTGGCGGTGTGCGGGTTTAGGCGCGCTCGCCGCGGATGCGGCGCGCGAGCTGGATGTCCTTGGGCATGATGGTGACTCGCTTGGCGTGGATTGCGCACAGGTTGGTGTCTTCGAAGAGGCCGACGAGGTAGGCCTCGCTGGCCTCCTGCAGGGCCATGACTGCGGAGCTCTGGAAGCGCAGGTCGGTCTTGAAGTCCTGGGCGATCTCGCGCACTAGGCGCTGGAATGGCAGCTTGCGGATGAGCAGCTCTGTGCTCTTCTGGTAGCGCCTGATTTCTCGCAGGGCGACGGTGCCCGGCCTGTAGCGGTGGGGCTTCTTGACGCCGCCGGTGGCGGGCGCGCTCTTCCTCGCCGCCTTGGTGGCGAGCTGTTTGCGCGGCGCCTTTCCGCCGGTGGACTTGCGGGCCGTTTGCTTTGTCCGGGCCATGGCTACTGCGGATGCGGATGCGGCGTGGAGGATATGCGTGCGCGACGGCGTCCGGTGCTGCCTTGACAACGGGCCCGCGCGCCCCGGGTGCTGCGCTTATATGCCCTCGGTGCGCGGTGGTGGGGGGAGGGGAGGGCGGGCCGCGGGGCCCCAGAGTCTATATAGGGGGGCGGCGCGCGCGCTGGGCGCCACAACCGTAGCCGACTCGCTAGCGCCGGGTGAGGAGCTTGCCTTGCTTTCTGTTTTTTATATTATTGTGGTTGAGACGCTTGAAGAAGAAGAATGACAGGCCGCGGCAAGGGAGGAAAGGGGCTCGGCAAGGGTGGCGCCAAGCGGCACCGCAAGGTGTTGCGCGACAACATCCAGGGCATCACGAAGCCCGCGATCCGCCGCCTGGCGCGCAGGGGCGGCGTGAAGCGCATCTCTGGTCTGATCTACGAGGAGACGCGCGGAGTGCTGAAGGTGTTCCTGGAGAACGTGATCCGCGACGCGGTGACGTACACTGAGCACGCCAAGCGCAAGACTGTGACGGCCATGGACGTGGTGTACGCCCTGAAGAGGCAGGGGCGCACCCTGTACGGTTTCGGCGGTTAGGCGGTGTGAGACCGAAGGAAGGAAAGAGAGATAGATTGAAAAACGGCCCTTTTCAGGGCCACCACAGTGTTCGGAAGTTGAAAAGTGCGAAAGAGTCTGTGTTGCTGGTTTTTCTTTTCCTTTTTAGTCTACTTGGCCTTTTAGTTTTGTTTGGAGTTTTTTTTGACGTGGTGTGCGGTGCGGTTGGGAGGGAAGGAAGCGTGCCCTTGCGTTGTGTGAGCTCCTTCCTTCCTTCCTTCCTTCCCCTCCCTCTTTGCTTGTATGCTTCTTGTCGGTGGATGGGCTGTGTGTTGCGGCGCGGCTGAGCGCCGAGGGGTTATTTTTGAGGTGTGTTGTTGTGCGCCACGTGTGCTGGTTAATGGTCGCGAGACTGTGCGTGCGTGGAGTTGAGTGGAGGAGGTGGCCAAGTACGTGTGTACAAGATGGCGGCGCCTGTGTGTGTAAGAAGGAAAAAAAAACCGTACACAGAGAGAGAGAGAGAGAGAGAGAGAGAGAGAGAGAGAGAGAGAAAAGTGGTGCGACGAACGACTGGAATTCTGCTTTGGACGTAGGTTTGTGTGGTGGCCCTGAAAAGGGCCGATTGTGTTTTGTTTTTTGAGCCGAGGCGGCAAATGGCGCGCTGCGTGCCAAGGGAGCACGCGGCGGTTGCCGATTGCGCTGTCTCTCTTTTAGGCCTTCTTCTCGGTCTTCTTTGGCAGCAGGACGGCCTGGATGTTGGGCAGGACACCTCCCTGTGCGATGGTGACGCCCGACAAGAGCTTGTTGAGCTCCTCGTCGTTGCGTATGGCGAGCTGCAGGTGGCGCGGGATGATGCGCGTCTTCTTGTTGTCGCGGGCCGCGTTTCCGGCCAGCTCGAGCACCTCAGCCGCGAGGTACTCCATGACGGCGGCGAGGTAGACGGGCGCCCCGGCGCCGACGCGCTCGGCGTAGTTTCCCTTGCGCAGGAGGCGGTGGATTCTGCCGACCGGGAACTGGAGCCCAGCCCTGCTTGAGCGGGACTTTGACTTGCCCTTGACTTTGCCTCCCTTTCCGCGTCCGGACATGGCGATGGGCTAGTTTGGAAAGAAGCGAGAAAGAAAAAGCACAACGCCCCAAACGGTGCGAGCCGCAGCGAGTCGAGCAGCGGAGTGCGTGCCGGCGCCGGAACACGCGATCTAGTGT
>NW_026062232.1:77500-82183 GCF_023897955.1 Schistocerca gregaria | reverse complement strand
ACATCTAAGGGCATCACAGACCTGTTATTGCTCAATCTCGTGCGGCTAGAAGCCGCCTGTCCCTCTAAGAAGAAAAGTAATCGCTGACAGCACGAAGGATGTCACGCGACTAGTTAGCAGGCTAGAGTCTCGTTCGTTATC
The DNA here is from genome assembly GCF_023897955.1 of Schistocerca gregaria. NCBI lineage: Eukaryota > Metazoa > Arthropoda > Insecta > Orthoptera > Acrididae > Schistocerca > Schistocerca gregaria. The sequence goes on along the minus strand of NW_026062232.1, from coordinate 82,042 downwards.
GGAATTAACCAGACAAATCGCTCCACCAACTAAGAACGGCCATGCACCACCACCCACCGAATCAAGAAAGAGCTATCAATCTGTCAATCCTTCCGGTGTCCGGGCCTGGTGAGGTTTCCCGTGTTGAGTCAAATTAAGCCGCAGGCTCCACTCCTGGTGGTGCCCTTCCGTCAATTCCTTTAAGTTTCAGCTTTGCAACCATACTTCCCCCGGAACCCAAAAGCTTTGGTTTCCCGGAGGCTGCCCGCCGAGTCATCGGAGGAACTGCGGCGGATCGCTGGCTGGCATCGTTTATGGTTAGAACTAGGGCGGTATCTGATCGCCTTCGAACCTCTAACTTTCGTTCTTGATTAATGAAAACATACTTGGCAAATGCTTTCGCTTCTGTTCGTCTTGCGACGATCCAAGAATTTCACCTCTAACGTCGCAATACGAATGCCCCCGCCTGTCCCTATTAATCATTACCTCGGGTTCCGAAAACCAACAAAATAGAACCGAGGTCCTATTCCATTATTCCATGCACACAGTATTCAGGCGGGCTTGCCTGCTTTAAGCACTCTAATTTGTTCAAAGTAAACGTGCCGGCCCACCGAGACACTCAACAAAGAGCACCCTGGTAGGATTTAAACGGGGTCCGCCTCGGGACGCGAAAGCACCCCTTCGGCTCGCCCCACCGGCAGGACGTCCCACGATACATGCCAGTTAAACACCGACGGGCGGTGAACCAACAGCGTGGGACACAAATCCAACTACGAGCTTTTTAACCGCAACAACTTTAATATACGCTATTGGAGCTGGAATTACCGCGGCTGCTGGCACCAGACTTGCCCTCCAATAGATACTCGTTAAAGGATTTAAAGTGTACTCATTCCGATTACGGGGCCTCGGATGAGTCCCGTATCGTTATTTTTCGTCACTACCTCCCCGTGCCGGGAGTGGGTAATTTGCGCGCCTGCTGCCTTCCTTGGATGTGGTAGCCGTTTCTCAGGCTCCCTCTCCGGAATCGAACCCTGATTCCCCGTTACCCGTTACAACCATGGTAGGCGCAGAACCTACCATCGACAGTTGATAAGGCAGACATTTGAAAGATGCGTCGCCGGTACGAGGACCGTGCGATCAGCCCAAAGTTATTCAGAGTCACCAAGGCAAACGGACCAGACAAGCCAATCCGATTGGTTTTGATCTAATAAAAGCGTCCCTTCCATCTCTGGTCGGGACTCTGTTTGCATGTATTAGCTCTAGAATTACCACAGTTATCCAAGTAACGTGGGTACGATCTAAGGAACCATAACTGATTTAATGAGCCATTCGCGGTTTCACCTTAATGCGGCTTGTACTGAGACATGCATGGCTTAATCTTTGAGACAAGCATATGACTACTGGCAGGATCAACCAGGGAGCTGCGTCAACTAGAGCTGAGCAGCCGGCCGCCCGGGAGTGTGTCCCGGGGGCCCGCGCGAACACGCAAGCGTCCGCTCAATTATTCTGCAAACAGGAGGAGGCCGAGCTCCCCTGCACGATACACCTCGAAACCCTCTCAGGTCCCGGCGGCGCGCAGCGCCGTCCTAGGTACTTGGTCGGTTTCGAGAGAGGCGCAATCGCCCGGAGTTAGGCGAGTAGACGGTTTTAGTGCGAACACCCTTGCTCCCAACTGAGCTTGCCGCTGCCGACAGAGGCCCGGGAGCGTGCTGTCGTGGCATTGCCGGCGGGAGACAACACGCGCCACCTATGGTGACCGGCAGCTCCAACGCCAGCGCCACACAAGGGCAAAGCCCCACTTGGGTGCAGAAGCGAACTCTCCCAGCACAGCGCACGCGCCAACACGTCCGCACAACTGCGATACAAACCACCTGCGAGAACCGCTGGGGCGACCGAGCAGCAGACGGCGTCGCGGCGCCGAGTGCCAGGCGGCGGCGCATCCTCAACGCACACAGTCCTCAATCAGACCAGCACACTGCAGATGTCCACCGCGCTTCGCACCGGGCTCGGCTGAACCAACTTTGGCCGCCAGGCGCCGCGTGCAGGGTGCGCCGCAGCGTAGCTGCGCCGCCTGCCGGGCCCGTCGGCTGGCGCTCCTGCCACTCGGCGCCCCCCACCAGCCGCCTGTTGCGCGTGCGCCCACGCAGCGCGCGGCCAACACGCCGGGCGGCCCCCCTTCACCGGCCGGGAACAGTCCCACCAAGCCACCGCCGCGTATCGCTTCATACCCACATGGGCCTAGTCACGCGTGTGGATGTGGCGGGTACCGCTGAAACAACCGGTTAATAGCTGTACCGATCGTCGCCATCACAGATTCACCTCCAGCGTGAACAACCGCTCAACAACGGATTTCCAGTTCATTTGCGTATCTTGGGCAGTAAACGTAGATGTCCACCTACATTTGCGAATTCAACAATTCTTGCATGCCAGGATGTCATGTGTCACGACACGCTACATCAGACCACATACACACTGCGACATGTGCAGAAGAGAACACGTGGAAGGTGGCCCGCGCACGTATGCGATGTACCTTCCGCGATCCACTGTCAACCGGCATCTGCGGCATGTCCCAGATATGGAACGCGGTCCACCAGGGTAGCACTTTGTGTGAGGCAATACGACAAAGTCGGAATACACGCGTCACTACATCAGACGGCTCACGCTGACCTGACCTGACCTGACTCACCGCACCACCACCCCCAGCGACCCAGGGTGACATACAATGCGTTCGTACGTTCCTCCCACACGCCTCTACGGCGTACCACAGTGCAACCTAGCTGTTATTGGGAGACGAGACAAGTAGCATCAAGCACAACATATGGAAATTGAGATTCGACACCGTTGGGCACAGCCAGCGTACGGTCACACGTATCACACTACTTCACTCTGTACGTAACGACCGATGATCGGTACAGCGTGTGGGTTACGCGTACGACATCAGCGGACAATGGACACAGACCATACCACGACGTACACTGAGGGCGTCGACATCTGAATGCAACTGAACAGCTGCGAGGCTCATTTAACACTCAAACGCCAGACCGACCAGCTTGAGAGGACAGAGACACAAAGAGGGGGACAGAGGGGGACAGAGGGGGGGGAGGGGGGGGGGTCGGCGATATAGTCCTATTGCAGTACAATTGACAGTGGATAGCAGGAATATGTGGAAAGTAAGCAACACTCGCAAGACATCTACATGAGGATAACAACGACACCAGAGATTCCGAGCAGTGAACTATGTTAGGCAAAGGGACAACGTGGGTTAGGTTAAGGGACAACGTGGGTTAGGTTAAGGGACAACGTGGGTTAGGTTAAGGGACAACGTGGGTTAGGTTAAGGGACAACGTGGGTTAGGTTAAGGGACAACGTGGGTTAGGTTAAGGGACAACGTGGGTTAGGTTAAGGGACAACGTGGGTTAGGTTAAGGGACAACGTGGGTTAGGTTAAGGGACAACGTGGGTTAGGTTAAGGGACAACGTGGGTTAGGTTAAGGGACAACGTGGGTTAGGTTAAGGGACAACGTGGGTTAGGTTAAGGGACAACGTGGGTTAGGTTAAGGGACAACGTGGGTTAGGTTAAGGGACAACTTGAGTTAGGTTAAGGGACAACTTGAGTTAGGTTAAGGGACAACTTGAGTTAGGTTAAGGGACAACTTGAGTTAGGTTAAGGGACAAATTGAGTTAGGTTAAGGGACAAATTGAGTTAGGTTAAGGGACAAATTGAGTTAGGTTAAGGGACAAATTGAGTTAGGTTAAGGGACAACTTGAGTTAGGTTAAGGGACAACTTGAGTTAGGTTAAGGGACAAATTGAGTTAGGTTAAGGGACAACTTGAGTTAGGTTAAGGGACAACTTGAGTTAGGTTAAGGGACAACTTGAGTTAGGTTAAGGGACAACTTGAGTTAGGTTAAGGGACAACTTGAGTTAGGTTAAGGGACAAATTGAGTTAGGTTAAGGGACAAATTGAGTTAGGTTAAGGGACAAATTGAGTTAGGTTAAGGGACAAATTGAGTTAGGTTAAGGGACAAATTGAGTTAGGTTAAGGGACAACTTGAGTTAGGTTAAGGGACAACTTGAGTTAGGTTAAGGGACAACTTGAGTTAGGTTAAGGGACAAATTGAGTTAGGTTAAGGGACAAATTGAGTTAGGTTAAGGGACAAATTGAGTTAGGTTAAGGGACAAATTGAGTTAGGTTAAGGGACAAATTGAGTTAGGTTAAGGGACAACTTGAGTTAGGTTAAGGGACAAATTGAGTTAGGTTAAGGGACAACTTGAGTTAGGTTAAGGGACAACTTGAGTTAGGTTAAGGGACAACTTGAGTTAGGTTAAGGGACAACTTGAGTTAGGTTAAGGGACAACTTGAGTTAGGTTAAGGGACAACTTGAGTTAGGTTAAGGGACAAATTGAGTTAGGTTAAGGGACAAATTGAGTTAGGTTAAGGGACAAATTGAGTTAGGTTAAGGGACAAATTGAGTTAGGTTAAGGGACAACTTGAGTTAGGTTAAGGGACAACTTGAGTTAGGTTAAGGGACAACTTGAGTTAGGTTAAGGGACAACTTGAGTTA
>NW_026062232.1:65000-67500 GCF_023897955.1 Schistocerca gregaria | reverse complement strand
CACGCAGCGCGCGGCCAACACGCCGGGCGGCCCCCCTTCACCGGCCGGGAACAGTCCCACCAAGCCACCGCCGCGTATCGCTTCATACCCACATGGGCCTAGTCACGCGTGTGGATGTGGCGGGTACCGCTGAAACAACCGGTTAATAGCTGTACCGATCGTCGCCATCACAGATTCACCTCCAGCGTGAACAACCGCTCAACAACGGATTTCCAGTTCATTTGCGTATCTTGGGCAGTAAACGTAGATGTCCACCTACATTTGCGAATTCAACAATTCTTGCATGCCAGGATGTCATGTGTCACGACACGCTACATCAGACCACATACACACTGCGACATGTGCAGAAGAGAACACGTGGAAGGTGGCCCGCGCACGTATGCGATGTACCTTCCGCGATCCACTGTCAACCGGCATCTGCGGCATGTCCCAGATATGGAACGCGGTCCACCAGGGTAGCACTTTGTGTGAGGCAATACGACAAAGTCGGAATACACGCGTCACTACATCAGACGGCTCACGCTGACCTGACCTGACCTGACTCACCGCACCACCACCCCCAGCGACCCAGGGTGACATACAATGCGTTCGTACGTTCCTCCCACACGCCTCTACGGCGTACCACAGTGCAACCTAGCTGTTATTGGGAGACGAGACAAGTAGCATCAAGCACAACATATGGAAATTGAGATTCGACACCGTTGGGCACAGCCAGCGTACGGTCACACGTATCACACTACTTCACTCTGTACGTAACGACCGATGATCGGTACAGCGTGTGGGTTACGCGTACGACATCAGCGGACAATGGACACAGACCATACCACGACGTACACTGAGGGCGTCGACATCTGAATGCAACTGAACAGCTGCGAGGCTCATTTAACACTCAAACGCCAGACCGACCAGCTTGAGAGGACAGAGACACAAAGAGGGGGACAGAGGGGGACAGAGGGGGGGGAGGGGGGGGGTCGGCGATATAGTCCTATTGCAGTACAATTGACAGTGGATAGCAGGAATATGTGGAAAGTAAGCAACACTCGCAAGACATCTACATGAGGATAACAACGACACCAGAGATTCCGAGCAGTGAACTATGTTAGGCAAAGGGACAACGTGGGTTAGGTTAAGGGACAACGTGGGTTAGGTTAAGGGACAACGTGGGTTAGGTTAAGGGACAACGTGGGTTAGGTTAAGGGACAACGTGGGTTAGGTTAAGGGACAACGTGGGTTAGGTTAAGGGACAACGTGGGTTAGGTTAAGGGACAACGTGGGTTAGGTTAAGGGACAACGTGGGTTAGGTTAAGGGACAACGTGGGTTAGGTTAAGGGACAACGTGGGTTAGGTTAAGGGACAACGTGGGTTAGGTTAAGGGACAACGTGGGTTAGGTTAAGGGACAACGTGGGTTAGGTTAAGGGACAACGTGGGTTAGGTTAAGGGACAACGTGGGTTAGGTTAAGGGACAATTTGAGTTAGGTTAAGGGACAACTTGAGTTAGGTTAAGGGACAACTTGAGTTAGGTTAAGGGACAACTTGAGTTAGGTTAAGGGACAAATTGAGTTAGGTTAAGGGACAAATTGAGTTAGGTTAAGGGACAAATTGAGTTAGGTTAAGGGACAAATTGAGTTAGGTTAAGGGACAAATTGAGTTAGGTTAAGGGACAACTTGAGTTAGGTTAAGGGACAACTTGAGTTAGGTTAAGGGACAAATTGAGTTAGGTTAAGGGACAACTTGAGTTAGGTTAAGGGACAACTTGAGTTAGGTTAAGGGACAACTTGAGTTAGGTTAAGGGACAACTTGAGTTAGGTTAAGGGACAACTTGAGTTAGGTTAAGGGACAACTTGAGTTAGGTTAAGGGACAACTTGAGTTAGGTTAAGGGACAAATTGAGTTAGGTTAAGGGACAAATTGAGTTAGGTTAAGGGACAAATTGAGTTAGGTTAAGGGACAACTTGAGTTAGGTTAAGGGACAACTTGAGTTAGGTTAAGGGACAACTTGAGTTAGGTTAAGGGACAACTTGAGTTAGGTTAAGGGACAACTTGAGTTAGGTTAAGGGACAAATTGAGTTAGGTTAAGGGACAAATTGAGTTAGGTTAAGGGACAAATTGAGTTAGGTTAAGGGACAAATTGAGTTAGGTTAAGGGACAAATTGAGTTAGGTTAAGGGACAAATTGAGTTAGGTTAAGGGACAACTTGAGTTAGGTTAAGGGACAAATTGAGTTAGGTTAAGGGACAACTTGAGTTAGGTTAAGGGACAACTTGAGTTAGGTTAAGGGACAACTTGAGTTAGGTTAAGGGACAACTTGAGTTAGGTTAAGGGACAACTTGAGTTAGGTTAAGGGACAACTTGAGTTAGGTTAAGGGACAAATTGAGTTAGGTTAAGGGACAAATTGAGTTAGGTTAAGGGACAAATTGAGTTAGGTTAAGGGACAAATTGAGTTAGGTTAAGGGACAACTTGAGTTAGGTTAAGGGACAACTTGAGTTAGGTTAAGGGACA
>NW_026062232.1:52500-55000 GCF_023897955.1 Schistocerca gregaria | reverse complement strand
CCTTCACCGGCCGGGAACAGTCCCACCAAGCCACCGCCGCGTATCGCTTCATACCCACATGGGCCTAGTCACGCGTGTGGATGTGGCGGGTACCGCTGAAACAACCGGTTAATAGCTGTACCGATCGTCGCCATCACAGATTCACCTCCAGCGTGAACAACCGCTCAACAACGGATTTCCAGTTCATTTGCGTATCTTGGGCAGTAAACGTAGATGTCCACCTACATTTGCGAATTCAACAATTCTTGCATGCCAGGATGTCATGTGTCACGACACGCTACATCAGACCACATACACACTGCGACATGTGCAGAAGAGAACACGTGGAAGGTGGCCCGCGCACGTATGCGATGTACCTTCCGCGATCCACTGTCAACCGGCATCTGCGGCATGTCCCAGATATGGAACGCGGTCCACCAGGGTAGCACTTTGTGTGAGGCAATACGACAAAGTCGGAATACACGCGTCACTACATCAGACGGCTCACGCTGACCTGACCTGACCTGACTCACCGCACCACCACCCCCAGCGACCCAGGGTGACATACAATGCGTTCGTACGTTCCTCCCACACGCCTCTACGGCGTACCACAGTGCAACCTAGCTGTTATTGGGAGACGAGACAAGTAGCATCAAGCACAACATATGGAAATTGAGATTCGACACCGTTGGGCACAGCCAGCGTACGGTCACACGTATCACACTACTTCACTCTGTACGTAACGACCGATGATCGGTACAGCGTGTGGGTTACGCGTACGACATCAGCGGACAATGGACACAGACCATACCACGACGTACACTGAGGGCGTCGACATCTGAATGCAACTGAACAGCTGCGAGGCTCATTTAACACTCAAACGCCAGACCGACCAGCTTGAGAGGACAGAGACACAAAGAGGGGGACAGAGGGGGACAGAGGGGGGGGGAGGGGGGGGGGTCGGCGATATAGTCCTATTGCAGTACAATTGACAGTGGATAGCAGGAATATGTGGAAAGTAAGCAACACTCGCAAGACATCTACATGAGGATAACAACGACACCAGAGATTCCGAGCAGTGAACTATGTTAGGCAAAGGGACAACGTGGGTTAGGTTAAGGGACAACGTGGGTTAGGTTAAGGGACAACGTGGGTTAGGTTAAGGGACAACGTGGGTTAGGTTAAGGGACAACGTGGGTTAGGTTAAGGGACAACGTGGGTTAGGTTAAGGGACAACGTGGGTTAGGTTAAGGGACAACGTGGGTTAGGTTAAGGGACAACGTGGGTTAGGTTAAGGGACAACGTGGGTTAGGTTAAGGGACAACGTGGGTTAGGTTAAGGGACAACGTGGGTTAGGTTAAGGGACAACGTGGGTTAGGTTAAGGGACAACGTGGGTTAGGTTAAGGGACAACGTGGGTTAGGTTAAGGGACAACTTGAGTTAGGTTAAGGGACAACTTGAGTTAGGTTAAGGGACAACTTGAGTTAGGTTAAGGGACAACTTGAGTTAGGTTAAGGGACAAATTGAGTTAGGTTAAGGGACAAATTGAGTTAGGTTAAGGGACAAATTGAGTTAGGTTAAGGGACAAATTGAGTTAGGTTAAGGGACAAATTGAGTTAGGTTAAGGGACAACTTGAGTTAGGTTAAGGGACAACTTGAGTTAGGTTAAGGGACAAATTGAGTTAGGTTAAGGGACAACTTGAGTTAGGTTAAGGGACAACTTGAGTTAGGTTAAGGGACAACTTGAGTTAGGTTAAGGGACAACTTGCGTTAGGTTAAGGGACAACTTGAGTTAGGTTAAGGGACAACTTGAGTTAGGTTAAGGGACAACTTGAGTTAGGTTAAGGGACAAATTGAGTTAGGTTAAGGGACAAATTGAGTTAGGTTAAGGGACAAATTGAGTTAGGTTAAGGGACAAATTGAGTTAGGTTAAGGGACAAATTGAGTTAGGTTAAGGGACAACTTGAGTTAGGTTAAGGGACAACTTGAGTTAGGTTAAGGGACAACTTGAGTTAGGTTAAGGGACAACTTGAGTTAGGTTAAGGGACAAATTGAGTTAGGTTAAGGGACAAATTGAGTTAGGTTAAGGGACAAATTGAGTTAGGTTAAGGGACAAATTGAGTTAGGTTAAGGGACAAATTGAGTTAGGTTAAGGGACAAATTGAGTTAGGTTAAGGGACAACTTGAGTTAGGTTAAGGGACAAATTGAGTTAGGTTAAGGGACAACTTGAGTTAGGTTAAGGGACAACTTGAGTTAGGTTAAGGGACAACTTGAGTTAGGTTAAGGGACAACTTGAGTTAGGTTAAGGGACAACTTGAGTTAGGTTAAGGGACAACTTGAGTTAGGTTAAGGGACAACTTGAGTTAGGTTAAGGGACAAATTGAGTTAGGTTAAGGGACAAATTGAGTTAGGTTAAGGGACAAATTGAGTTAGGTTAAGGGACAACTTGAGTTAGGTTAAGGGACAACTTGAGTTAGGTTAAGGGACAACTTGAGTTAGGTTAAGGGACAACTTGAGTTA
>NW_026062232.1:45000-47500 GCF_023897955.1 Schistocerca gregaria | reverse complement strand
TCTAATTAACAGATCTAAAGGGCAGAGTCCCATGATTAGACACAGTGCATCTGTTGGTGTTGTACCAAATGCGCCAGTAGTAGATAGGGACAGCGGGAATCTCGTTAATCCATTCATGCGCGTCACTAATTAGATGACGAGGCATTTGGCTACCTTAAGAGAGTCATAGTTACTCCCGCCGTTTACCCGCGCTTGCTTGAATTTCTTCACGTTGACATTCAGAGCACTGGGCAGAAATCACATTGCGTCAACACCCGCTAGGGCCATCGCAATGCTTTGTTTTAATTAGACAGTCGGATTCCCCCAGTCCGTGCCAGTTCTGAGTTGATCGTTGAATGGCGGCCGAAGAGAATCCGCGCACCCGCGCGCCCCCGGAGGAGCACGCTAAGGCGGACGCGGCCTCGCAGCAAGGAAGATCCGTGGGAGGCCAAGGCACGGGACCGAGCTCGGATCCTGCACGCAGGTTGAAGCACCGGGGCGCGAACGCCGCGCAGGCGCGCGCATCCTGCACCGCCGGCCAGCACGAGGCCAACCAACGGCGAGAGCAGACCACGCCCGCGCTAAACGCCCGCACTTACCGGCACCCCTACGGCACTCACCTCGCCCAGGCCCGGCACGTTAGCGCTGACCCACTTCCCGACCAAGCCCGACACGCCCCGATCCTCAGAGCCAATCCTTATCCCGAAATTACGGATCCAATTTGCCGACTTCCCTTACCTACATTATTCTATCGACTAGAGGCTCTTCACCTTGGAGACCTGCTGCGGATATGGGTACGAACCGGCGCGACACCTCCACGTGGCCCTCTCCCGGATTTTCAAGGTCCGAGGGGAAGATCGGGACACCGCCGCAACTGCGGTGCTCTTCGCGTTCCAAACCCTATCTCCCTGCTAGAGGATTCCAGGGAACTCGAACGCTCATGCAGAAAAGAAAACTCTTCCCCGATCTCCCGACGGCGTCTCCGGGTCCTTTTGGGTTACCCCGACGAGCATCTCTAAAAGAGGGGCCCGACTTATATCGGTTCCGCTGCCGGGTTCCGGAATAGGAACCGGATTCCCTTTCGCCCAACGGGGGCCAGCACAAAGTGCATCATGCTATGACGGCCCCCATCAACATCGGATTTCTCCTAGGGCTTAGGATCGACTGACTCGTGTGCAACGGCTGTTCACACGAAACCCTTCTCCGCGTCAGCCCTCCAGGGCCTCGCTGGAGTATTTGCTACTACCACCAAGATCTGCACCGACGGCGGCTCCAGGCAGGCTCACGCCCAGACCCTTCTGCGCCCACCGCCGCGACCCTCCTACTCGTCAGGGCTTCGCGGCCGGCCGCGAGGACCGGCCATGACTGCCAGACTGACGGCCGAGTATAGGCACGACGCTTCAGCGCCATCCATTTTCAGGGCTAGTTGCTTCGGCAGGTGAGTTGTTACACACTCCTTAGCGGATTCCGACTTCCATGGCCACCGTCCTGCTGTCTTAAGCAACCAACGCCTTTCATGGTTTCCCATGAGCGTCGATTCGGGCGCCTTAACTCGGCGTTTGGTTCATCCCACAGCGCCAGTTCTGCTTACCAAAAGTGGCCCACTTGGCACTCCGATCCGAGTCGTTTGCTCGCGGCTTCAGCATATCAAGCAAGCCGGAGATCTCACCCATTTAAAGTTTGAGAATAGGTTGAGGTCGTTTCGGCCCCAAGGCCTCTAATCATTCGCTTTACCGGATGAGACTCGTACGAGCACCAGCTATCCTGAGGGAAACTTCGGAGGGAACCAGCTACTAGATGGTTCGATTAGTCTTTCGCCCCTATACCCAGCTCCGACGATCGATTTGCACGTCAGAATCGCTACGGACCTCCATCAGGGTTTCCCCTGACTTCGTCCTGGCCAGGCATAGTTCACCATCTTTCGGGTCCCAACGTGTACGCTCTAGGTGCGCCTCACCTCGCAATGAGGACGAGACGCCCCGGGAGTGCGGAGGCCGCCGCCCCGTGAAGGGCGGGGAAGCCCCATCCTCCCTCGGCCCGCGCAAGGCGAGACCTTCACTTTCATTACGCCTTTAGGTTTCGTACAGCCCAATGACTCGCGCACATGTTAGACTCCTTGGTCCGTGTTTCAAGACGGGTCGTGAAATTGTCCAAAGCTGAAGCGCCGCTGACGGGAGCGATTATTCCGCCCGAGAGCATCCCGAGCCAACAGCGGCGCGGGTCCGGGGCCGGGCCAGGTAGGTCCGTCATCCGGGAAGAACCGCGCGCGCTTGCCGGGAGCCCGAGCGCCCAAAGGGGCGAATCGACTCCTCCAGATATACCGCCGAGCAGCCAGCCAGGACACCGGGGCTCTGCCCAACAGACGCGAACCGAGGCCCGCGGAAGGACAGGCTGCGCACCCGGGCCGTAGGCCGGCACCCAGCGGGTCGCGACGTCCTACTAGGGGAGAAGTGCGGCCCACCGCACACCGGAACGGCCCCACCCCGCGGCGAGTGGAAAGGCAACCGGACACGACCCCGCC
>NW_026062232.1:37500-40000 GCF_023897955.1 Schistocerca gregaria | reverse complement strand
AGGTTAAGGGACAACGTGGGTTAGGTTAAGGGACAACGTGGGTTAGGTTAAGGGACAACGTGGGTTAGGTTAAGGGACAACGTGGGTTAGGTTAAGGGACAACGTGGGTTAGGTTAAGGGACAACGTGGGTTAGGTTAAGGGACAACGTGGGTTAGGTTAAGGGACAACGTGGGTTAGGTTAAGGGACAACGTGGGTTAGGTTAAGGGACAACGTGGGTTAGGTTAAGGGACAACGTGGGTTAGGTTAAGGGACAACGTGGGTTAGGTTAAGGGACAACTTGAGTTAGGTTAAGGGACAACTTGAGTTAGGTTAAGGGACAACTTGAGTTAGGTTAAGGGACAACTTGAGTTAGGTTAAGGGACAAATTGAGTTAGGTTAAGGGACAAATTGAGTTAGGTTAAGGGACAAATTGAGTTAGGTTAAGGGACAACTTGAGTTAGGTTAAGGGACAACTTGAGTTAGGTTTAAGGGACAAATTGAGTTAGGTTAAGGGACAACTTGAGTTAGGTTAAGGGACAACTTGAGTTAGGTTAAGGGACAACTTGAGTTAGGTTAAGGGACAACTTGAGTTAGGTTAAGGGACAACTTGAGTTAGGTTAAGGGACAACTTGAGTTAGGTTAAGGGACAACTTGAGTTAGGTTAAGGGACAAATTGAGTTAGGTTAAGGGACAAATTGAGTTAGGTTAAGGGACAAATTGAGTTAGGTTAAGGGACAAATTGAGTTAGGTTAAGGGACAACTTGAGTTAGGTTAAGGGACAACTTGAGTTAGGTTAAGGGACAACTTGAGTTAGGTTAAGGGACAACTTGAGTTAGGTTAAGGGACAACTTGAGTTAGGTTAAGGGACAACTTGAGTTAGGTTAAGGGACAAATTGAGTTAGGTTAAGGGACAAATTGAGTTAGGTTAAGGGACAAATTGAGTTAGGTTAAGGGACAAATTGAGTTAGGTTAAGGGACAAATTGAGTTAGGTTAAGGGACAACTTGAGTTAGGTTAAGGGACAAATTGAGTTAGGTTAAGGGACAACTTGAGTTAGGTTAAGGGACAACTTGAGTTAGGTTAAGGGACAACTTGAGTTAGGTTAAGGGACAACTTGAGTTAGGTTAAGGGACAACTTGAGTTAGGTTAAGGGACAACTTGAGTTAGGTTAAGGGACAAATTGAGTTAGGTTAAGGGACAACTTGAGTTAGGTTAAGGGACAACTTGAGTTAGGTTAAGGGACAACTTGAGTTAGGTTAAGGGACAACTTGAGTTAGGTTAAGGGACAACTTGAGTTAGGTTAAGGGACAAATTGAGTTAGGTTAAGGGACAAATTGAGTTAGGTTAAGGGACAAATTGAGTTAGGTTAAGGGACAACTTGAGTTAGGTTAAGGGACAAATTGAGTTAGGTTAAGGGACAAATTGAGTTAGGTTAAGCGATAATCTGGTACAGCCACAGTTAGGTTAAGCGATAATCTGGTACAGCCACAGTTAGGTTAAGCGATAATCTGGTACAGCCACAGTTAGGTTAAGCGATAATCTGGTACAGCCACAGTTAGGTTAAGCGATAATCTGGTACAGCCACAGTTAGGTTAAGCGATAATCTGGTACAGCCACAGTTAGGTTAAGCGATAAACTGGTACAGCCACAGTTAGGTTAAGCGATAAACTGGTACAGCCACAGTTAGGTTAAGCGATAAACTGGTACAGCCACAGTTAGGTTAAGCGATAAACTGGTACAGCCACAGTTAGGTTAAGCGATAAACTGGTACAGCCACAGTTAGGTTAAGCGATAAACTGGTACAGCCACAGTTAGGTTAAGCGATAAACTGGTACAGCCACAGTTAGGTTAAGCGATAAACTGGTACAGCCACAGTTAGGTTAAGCGATAAACTGGTACAGCCACAGTTAGGTTAAGCGATAAACTGGTACAGCCACAGTTAGGTTAAGCGATAAACTGGTACAGCCACAGTTAGGTTAAGCGATAAAGTTGGTTAAATTTGGTATTGTGTGGGAAGGGGGCAGAGAGAGAGGGGGGGGGGGGTGGATAGTGGTGGCAGTACACGGATGCCTGAGTCACCGTCAGATACGTCACGTCGGTTCGATGCTTGTAGCAAGAGGCTGGCGGATGTGTGTCTCTCACTTCTGCAATTTTTCATGTGGTATAACACGAGGGCGGGGGATGATATTTGGTGCCCCTCTGTGTAGGATGTGTGTTGGTGGTGTTGATTTATCTGAGCAATGGTAGTTGTCGGAGGAGTGGGGTATTGTGCTTTTATAGGTGGACCTACTGCTCTGGTTATCATAGTGTCGACGGTGCAATGTGGCAGAGAGGATGCACTCGACATTGTCGCATTCCAGATGTTTACGTATTGTGTGTCTCCGTTGCAGGCCGAGAGTGGTGCATGTTCGAGTGTCTGGCTGACGTGCGATTCACGTTGTGTGCCCAGTCTTACAGCACGTATAGGGACATTCGCATAAATCATCTATATTTGGCCTTGCATCATTTACTAAGCAGTGC
>NW_026062232.1:25000-30000 GCF_023897955.1 Schistocerca gregaria | reverse complement strand
CCCGTATCGTTATTTTTCGTCACTACCTCCCCGTGCCGGGAGTGGGTAATTTGCGCGCCTGCTGCCTTCCTTGGATGTGGTAGCCGTTTCTCAGGCTCCCTCTCCGGAATCGAACCCTGATTCCCCGTTACCCGTTACAACCATGGTAGGCGCAGAACCTACCATCGACAGTTGATAAGGCAGACATTTGAAAGATGCGTCGCCGGTACGAGGACCGTGCGATCAGCCCAAAGTTATTCAGAGTCACCAAGGCAAACGGACCAGACAAGCCAATCCGATTGGTTTTGATCTAATAAAAGCGTCCCTTCCATCTCTGGTCGGGACTCTGTTTGCATGTATTAGCTCTAGAATTACCACAGTTATCCAAGTAACGTGGGTACGATCTAAGGAACCATAACTGATTTAATGAGCCATTCGCGGTTTCACCTTAATGCGGCTTGTACTGAGACATGCATGGCTTAATCTTTGAGACAAGCATATGACTACTGGCAGGATCAACCAGGGAGCTGCGTCAACTAGAGCTGAGCAGCCGGCCGCCCGGGAGTGTGTCCCGGGGGCCCGCGCGAACACGCAAGCGTCCGCTCAATTATTCTGCAAACAGGAGGAGGCCGAGCTCCCCTGCACGATACACCTCGAAACCCTCTCAGGTCCCGGCGGCGCGCAGCGCCGTCCTAGGTACTTGGTCGGTTTCGAGAGAGGCGCAATCGCCCGGAGTTAGGCGAGTAGACGGTTTTAGTGCGAACACCCTTGCTCCCAACTGAGCTTGCCGCTGCCGACAGAGGCCCGGGAGCGTGCTGTCGTGGCATTGCCGGCGGGAGACAACACGCGCCACCTATGGTGACCGGCAGCTCCAACGCCAGCGCCACACAAGGGCAAAGCCCCACTTGGGTGCAGAAGCGAACTCTCCCAGCACAGCGCACGCGCCAACACGTCCGCACAACTGCGATACAAACCACCTGCGAGAACCGCTGGGGCGACCGAGCAGCAGACGGCGTGGCGGCGCCGAGTGCCAGGCGGCGGCGCATCCTCAACGCACACAGTCCTCAATCAGACCAGCACACTGCAGATGTCCACCGCGCTTCGCACCGGGCTCGGCTGAACCAACTTTGGCCGCCAGGCGCCGCGTGCAGGGTGCGCCGCAGCGTAGCTGCGCCGCCTGCCGGGCCCGTCGGCTGGCGCTCCTGCCACTCGGCGCCCCCCACCAGCCGCCTGTTGCGCGTGCGCCCACGCAGCGCGCGGCCAACACGCCGGGCGGCCCCCCTTCACCGGCCGGGAACAGTCCCACCAAGCCACCGCCGCGTATCGCTTCATACCCACATGGGCCTAGTCACGCGTGTGGATGTGGCGGGTACCGCTGAAACAACCGGTTAATAGCTGTACCGATCGTCGCCATCACAGATTCACCTCCAGCGTGAACAACCGCTCAACAACGGATTTCCAGTTCATTTGCGTATCTTGGGCAGTAAACGTAGATGTCCACCTACATTTGCGAATTCAACAATTCTTGCATGCCAGGATGTCATGTGTCACGACACGCTACATCAGACCACATACACACTGCGACATGTGCAGAAGAGAACACGTGGAAGGTGGCCCGCGCACGTATGCGATGTACCTTCCGCGATCCACTGTCAACCGGCATCTGCGGCATGTCCCAGATATGGAACGCGGTCCACCAGGGTAGCACTTTGTGTGAGGCAATACGACAAAGTCGGAATACACGCGTCACTACATCAGACGGCTCACGCTGACCTGACCTGACCTGACTCACCGCACCACCACCCCCAGCGACCCAGGGTGACATACAATGCGTTCGTACGTTCCTCCCACACGCCTCTACGGCGTACCACAGTGCAACCTAGCTGTTATTGGGAGACGAGACAAGTAGCATCAAGCACAACATATGGAAATTGAGATTCGACACCGTTGGGCACAGCCAGCGTACGGTCACACGTATCACACTACTTCACTCTGTACGTAACGACCGATGATCGGTACAGCGTGTGGGTTACGCGTACGACATCAGCGGACAATGGACACAGACCATACCACGACGTACACTGAGGGCGTCGACATCTGAATGCAACTGAACAGCTGCGAGGCTCATTTAACACTCAAACGCCAGACCGACCAGCTTGAGAGGACAGAGACACAAAGAGGGGGACAGAGGGGGACAGAGGGGGGGGAGGGGGGGGGGTCGGCGATATAGTCCTATTGCAGTACAATTGACAGTGGATAGCAGGAATATGTGGAAAGTAAGCAACACTCGCAAGACATCTACATGAGGATAACAACGACACCAGAGATTCCGAGCAGTGAACTATGTTAGGCAAAGGGACAACGTGGGTTAGGTTAAGGGACAACGTGGGTTAGGTTAAGGGACAACGTGGGTTAGGTTAAGGGACAACGTGGGTTAGGTTAAGGGACAACGTGGGTTAGGTTAAGGGACAACGTGGGTTAGGTTAAGGGACAACGTGGGTTAGGTTAAGGGACAACGTGGGTTAGGTTAAGGGACAACGTGGGTTAGGTTAAGGGACAACGTGGGTTAGGTTAAGGGACAACGTGGGTTAGGTTAAGGGACAACGTGGGTTAGGTTAAGGGACAACGTGGGTTAGGTTAAGGGACAACGTGGGTTAGGTTAAGGGACAACGTGGGTTAGGTTAAGGGACAACGTGGGTTAGGTTAAGGGACAACGTGGGTTAGGTTAAGGGACAACGTGGGTTAGGTTAAGGGACAACGTGGGTTAGGTTAAGGGACAACTTGAGTTAGGTTAAGGGACAACTTGAGTTAGGTTAAGGGACAACTTGAGTTAGGTTAAGGGACAACTTGAGTTAGGTTAAGGGACAAATTGAGTTAGGTTAAGGGACAAATTGAGTTAGGTTAAGGGACAAATTGAGTTAGGTTAAGGGACAAATTGAGTTAGGTTAAGGGACAAATTGAGTTAGGTTAAGGGACAACTTGAGTTAGGTTAAGGGACAACTTGAGTTAGGTTAAGGGACAAATTGAGTTAGGTTAAGGGACAACTTGAGTTAGGTTAAGGGACAACTTGAGTTAGGTTAAGGGACAACTTGAGTTAGGTTAAGGGACAACTTGAGTTAGGTTAAGGGACAACTTGAGTTAGGTTAAGGGACAAATTGAGTTAGGTTAAGGGACAAATTGAGTTAGGTTAAGGGACAAATTGAGTTAGGTTAAGGGACAAATTGAGTTAGGTTAAGGGACAAATTGAGTTAGGTTAAGGGACAAATTGAGTTAGGTTAAGGGACAACTTGAGTTAGGTTAAGGGACAACTTGAGTTAGGTTAAGGGACAACTTGAGTTAGGTTAAGGGACAACTTGAGTTAGGTTAAGGGACAACTTGAGTTAGGTTAAGGGACAAATTGAGTTAGGTTAAGGGACAAATTGAGTTAGGTTAAGGGACAAATTGAGTTAGGTTAAGGGACAAATTGAGTTAGGTTAAGGGACAAATTGAGTTAGGTTAAGGGACAAATTGAGTTAGGTTAAGGGACAACTTGAGTTAGGTTAAGGGACAAATTGAGTTAGGTTAAGGGACAACTTGAGTTAGGTTAAGGGACAACTTGAGTTAGGTTAAGGGACAACTTGAGTTAGGTTAAGGGACAACTTGAGTTAGGTTAAGGGACAACTTGAGTTAGGTTAAGGGACAACTTGAGTTAGGTTAAGGGACAAATTGAGTTAGGTTAAGGGACAAATTGAGTTAGGTTAAGGGACAAATTGAGTTAGGTTAAGGGACAACTTGAGTTAGGTTAAGGGACAACTTGAGTTAGGTTAAGGGACAACTTGAGTTAGGTTAAGGGACAACTTGAGTTAGGTTAAGGGACAAATTGAGTTAGGTTAAGGGACAAATTGAGTTAGGTTAAGGGACAAATTGAGTTAGGTTAAGGGACAACTTGAGTTAGGTTAAGGGACAAATTGAGTTAGGTTAAGGGACAAATTGAGTTAGGTTAAGCGATAATCTGGTACAGCCACAGTTAGGTTAAGCGATAATCTGGTACAGCCACAGTTAGGTTAAGCGATAATCTGGTACAGCCACAGTTAGGTTAAGCGATAATCTGGTACAGCCACAGTTAGGTTAAGTGATAATCTGGTACAGCCACAGTTAGGTTAAGCGATAATCTGGTACAGCCACAGTTAGGTTAAGCGATAAACTGGTACAGCCACAGTTAGGTTAAGCGATAAACTGGTACAGCCACAGTTAGGTTAAGCGATAAACTGGTACAGCCACAGTTAGGTTAAGCGATAAACTGGTACAGCCACAGTTAGGTTAAGCGATAAACTGGTACAGCCACAGTTAGGTTAAGCGATAAACTGGTACAGCCACAGTTAGGTTAAGCGATAAACTGGTACAGCCACAGTTAGGTTAAGCGATAAACTGGTACAGCCACAGTTAGGTTAAGCGATAAACTGGTACAGCCACAGTTAGGTTAAGCGATAAACTGGTACAGCCACAGTTAGGTTAAGCGATAAACTGGTACAGCCACAGTTAGGTTAAGCGATAAACTGGTACAGCCACAGTTAGGTTAAGCGATAAAGTTGGTTAAATTTGGTATTGTGTGGGAAGGGGGCAGAGAGAGAGGGGGGGGGGGGTGGATAGTGGTGGCAGTACACGGATGCCTGAGTCACCGTCAGATACGTCACGTCGGTTCGATGCTTGTAGCAAGAGGCTGGCGGATGTGTGTCTCTCACTTCTGCAATTTTTCATGTGGTATAACACGAGGGCGGGGGATGATATTTGGTGCCCCTCTGTGTAGGATGTGTGTTGGTGGTGTTGATTTATCTGAGCAATGGTAGTTGTCGGAGGAGTGGGGTATTGTGCTTTTATAGGTGGACCTACTGCTCTGGTTATCATAGTGTCGACGGTGCAATGTGGCAGAGAGGATGCACTCGACATTGTCGCATTCCAGATGTTTACGTATTGTGTGTCTCCGTTGCAGGCCGAGAGTGGTGCATGTTCGAGTGTCTGGCTGACGTGCGATTCACGTTGTG
>NW_026062232.1:12500-17500 GCF_023897955.1 Schistocerca gregaria | reverse complement strand
CGTTAAAGGATTTAAAGTGTACTCATTCCGATTACGGGGCCTCGGATGAGTCCCGTATCGTTATTTTTCGTCACTACCTCCCCGTGCCGGGAGTGGGTAATTTGCGCGCCTGCTGCCTTCCTTGGATGTGGTAGCCGTTTCTCAGGCTCCCTCTCCGGAATCGAACCCTGATTCCCCGTTACCCGTTACAACCATGGTAGGCGCAGAACCTACCATCGACAGTTGATAAGGCAGACATTTGAAAGATGCGTCGCCGGTACGAGGACCGTGCGATCAGCCCAAAGTTATTCAGAGTCACCAAGGCAAACGGACCAGACAAGCCAATCCGATTGGTTTTGATCTAATAAAAGCGTCCCTTCCATCTCTGGTCGGGACTCTGTTTGCATGTATTAGCTCTAGAATTACCACAGTTATCCAAGTAACGTGGGTACGATCTAAGGAACCATAACTGATTTAATGAGCCATTCGCGGTTTCACCTTAATGCGGCTTGTACTGAGACATGCATGGCTTAATCTTTGAGACAAGCATATGACTACTGGCAGGATCAACCAGGGAGCTGCGTCAACTAGAGCTGAGCAGCCGGCCGCCCGGGAGTGTGTCCCGGGGGCCCGCGCGAACACGCAAGCGTCCGCTCAATTATTCTGCAAACAGGAGGAGGCCGAGCTCCCCTGCACGATACACCTCGAAACCCTCTCAGGTCCCGGCGGCGCGCAGCGCCGTCCTAGGTACTTGGTCGGTTTCGAGAGAGGCGCAATCGCCCGGAGTTAGGCGAGTAGACGGTTTTAGTGCGAACACCCTTGCTCCCAACTGAGCTTGCCGCTGCCGACAGAGGCCCGGGAGCGTGCTGTCGTGGCATTGCCGGCGGGAGACAACACGCGCCACCTATGGTGACCGGCAGCTCCAACGCCAGCGCCACACAAGGGCAAAGCCCCACTTGGGTGCAGAAGCGAACTCTCCCAGCACAGCGCACGCGCCAACACGTCCGCACAACTGCGATACAAACCACCTGCGAGAACCGCTGGGGCGACCGAGCAGCAGACGGCGTCGCGGCGCCGAGTGCCAGGCGGCGGCGCATCCTCAACGCACACAGTCCTCAATCAGACCAGCACACTGCAGATGTCCACCGCGCTTCGTACCGGGCTCGGCTGAACCAACTTTGGCCGCCAGGCGCCGCGTGCAGGGTGCGCCGCAGCGTAGCTGCGCCGCCTGCCGGGCCCGTCGGCTGGCGCTCCTGCCACTCGGCGCCCCCCACCAGCCGCCTGTTGCGCGTGCGCCCACGCAGCGCGCGGCCAACACGCCGGGCGGCCCCCCTTCACCGGCCGGGAACAGTCCCACCAAGCCACCGCCGCGTATCGCTTCATACCCACATGGGCCTAGTCACGCGTGTGGATGTGGCGGGTACCGCTGAAACAACCGGTTAATAGCTGTACCGATCGTCGCCATCACAGATTCACCTCCAGCGTGAACAACCGCTCAACAACGGATTTCCAGTTCATTTGCGTATCTTGGGCAGTAAACGTAGATGTCCACCTACATTTGCGAATTCAACAATTCTTGCATGCCAGGATGTCATGTGTCACGACACGCTACATCAGACCACATACACACTGCGACATGTGCAGAAGAGAACACGTGGAAGGTGGCCCGCGCACGTATGCGATGTACCTTCCGCGATCCACTGTCAACCGGCATCTGCGGCATGTCCCAGATATGGAACGCGGTCCACCAGGGTAGCACTTTGTGTGAGGCAATACGACAAAGTCGGAATACACGCGTCACTACATCAGACGGCTCACGCTGACCTGACCTGACCTGACTCACCGCACCACCACCCCCAGCGACCCAGGGTGACATACAATGCGTTCGTACGTTCCTCCCACACGCCTCTACGGCGTACCACAGTGCAACCTAGCTGTTATTGGGAGACGAGACAAGTAGCATCAAGCACAACATATGGAAATTGAGATTCGACACCGTTGGGCACAGCCAGCGTACGGTCACACGTATCACACTACTTCACTCTGTACGTAACGACCGATGATCGGTACAGCGTGTGGGTTACGCGTACGACATCAGCGGACAATGGACACAGACCATACCACGACGTACACTGAGGGCGTCGACATCTGAATGCAACTGAACAGCTGCGAGGCTCATTTAACACTCAAACGCCAGACCGACCAGCTTGAGAGGACAGAGACACAAAGAGGGGGACAGAGGGGGACAGAGGGGGGGGAGGGGGGGGGTCGGCGATATAGTCCTATTGCAGTACAATTGACAGTGGATAGCAGGAATATGTGGAAAGTAAGCAACACTCGCAAGACATCTACATGAGGATAACAACGACACCAGAGATTCCGAGCAGTGAACTATGTTAGGCAAAGGGACAACGTGGGTTAGGTTAAGGGACAACGTGGGTTAGGTTAAGGGACAACGTGGGTTAGGTTAAGGGACAACGTGGGTTAGGTTAAGGGACAACGTGGGTTAGGTTAAGGGACAACGTGGGTTAGGTTAAGGGACAACGTGGGTTAGGTTAAGGGACAACGTGGGTTAGGTTAAGGGACAACGTGGGTTAGGTTAAGGGACAACGTGGGTTAGGTTAAGGGACAACGTGGGTTAGGTTAAGGGACAACGTGGGTTAGGTTAAGGGACAACGTGGGTTAGGTTAAGGGACAACGTGGGTTAGGTTAAGGGACAACGTGGGTTAGGTTAAGGGACAACGTGGGTTAGGTTAAGGGACAACGTGGGTTAGGTTAAGGGACAACGTGGGTTAGGTTAAGGGACAACTTGAGTTAGGTTAAGGGACAACTTGAGTTAGGTTAAGGGACAAATTGAGTTAGGTTAAGGGACAAATTGAGTTAGGTTAAGGGACAAATTGAGTTAGGTTAAGGGACAAATTGAGTTAGGTTAAGGGACAAATTGAGTTAGGTTAAGGGACAAATTGAGTTAGGTTAAGGGACAACTTGAGTTAGGTTAAGGGACAAATTGAGTTAGGTTAAGGGACAACTTGAGTTAGGTTAAGGGACAACTTGAGTTAGGTTAAGGGACAACTTGAGTTAGGTTAAGGGACAACTTGAGTTAGGTTAAGGGACAACTTGAGTTAGGTTAAGGGACAACTTGAGTTAGGTTAAGGGACAAATTGAGTTAGGTTAAGGGACAAATTGAGTTAGGTTAAGGGACAAATTGAGTTAGGTTAAGGGACAAATTGAGTTAGGTTAAGGGACAAATTGAGTTAGGTTAAGGGACAACTTGAGTTAGGTTAAGGGACAACTTGAGTTAGGTTAAGGGACAACTTGAGTTAGGTTAAGGGACAACTTGAGTTAGGTTAAGGGACAACTTGAGTTAGGTTAAGGGACAAATTGAGTTAGGTTAAGGGACAAATTGAGTTAGGTTAAGGGACAAATTGAGTTAGGTTAAGGGACAAATTGAGTTAGGTTAAGGGACAAATTGAGTTAGGTTAAGGGACAAATTGAGTTAGGTTAAGGGACAACTTGAGTTAGGTTAAGGGACAAATTGAGTTAGGTTAAGGGACAACTTGAGTTAGGTTAAGGGACAACTTGAGTTAGGTTAAGGGACAACTTGAGTTAGGTTAAGGGACAACTTGAGTTAGGTTAAGGGACAACTTGAGTTAGGTTAAGGGACAACTTGAGTTAGGTTAAGGGACAACTTGAGTTAGGTTAAGGGACAAATTGAGTTAGGTTAAGGGACAAATTGAGTTAGGTTAAGGGACAAATTGAGTTAGGTTAAGGGACAAATTGAGTTAGGTTAAGGGACAACTTGAGTTAGGTTAAGGGACAACTTGAGTTAGGTTAAGGGACAACTTGAGTTAGGTTAAGGGACAACTTGAGTTAGGTTAAGGGACAACTTGAGTTAGGTTAAGGGACAAATTGAGTTAGGTTAAGGGACAAATTGAGTTAGGTTAAGGGACAAATTGAGTTAGGTTAAGGGACAACTTGAGTTAGGTTAAGGGACAAATTGAGTTAGGTTAAGGGACAAATTGAGTTAGGTTAAGCGATAATCTGGTACAGCCACAGTTAGGTTAAGCGATAATCTGGTACAGCCACAGTTAGGTTAAGCGATAATCTGGTACAGCCACAGTTAGGTTAAGCGATAATCTGGTACAGCCACAGTTAGGTTAAGCGATAATCTGGTACAGCCACAGTTAGGTTAAGCGATAATCTGGTACAGCCACAGTTAGGTTAAGCGATAAACTGGTACAGCCACAGTTAGGTTAAGCGATAAACTGGTACAGCCACAGTTAGGTTAAGCGATAAACTGGTACAGCCACAGTTAGGTTAAGCGATAAACTGGTACAGCCACAGTTAGGTTAAGCGATAAACTGGTACAGCCACAGTTAGGTTAAGCGATAAACTGGTACAGCCACAGTTAGGTTAAGCGATAAACTGGTACAGCCACAGTTAGGTTAAGCGATAAACTGGTACAGCCACAGTTAGGTTAAGCGATAAACTGGTACAGCCACAGTTAGGTTAAGCGATAAACTGGTACAGCCACAGTTAGGTTAAGCGATAAACTGGTACAGCCACAGTTAGGTTAAGCGATAAACTGGTACAGCCACAGTTAGGTTAAGCGATAAAGTTGGTTAAATTTGGTATTGTGTGGGAAGGGGGCAGAGAGAGAGGGGGGGGGGGGGGGGTGGATAGTGGTGGCAGTACACGGATGCCTGAGTCACCGTCAGATACGTCACGTCGGTTCGATGCTTGTAGCAAGAGGCTGGCGGATGTGTGTCTCTCACTTCTGCAATTTTTCATGTGGTATAACACGAGGGCGGGGGATGATATTTGGTGCCCCTCTGTGTAGGATGTGTGTTGGTGGTGTTGATTTATCTGAGCAATGGTAGTTGTCGGAGGAGTGGGGTATTGTGCTTTTATAGGTGGACCTACTGCTCTGGTTATCATAGTGTCGACGGTGCAATGTGGCAGAGAGGATGCACTCGACATTGTCGCATTCCAGATGTTTACGTATTGTGTGTCTCCGTTGC
>NW_026062232.1:0-2500 GCF_023897955.1 Schistocerca gregaria | reverse complement strand
TTAGGTTAAGGGACAACGTGGGTTAGGTTAAGGGACAACGTGGGTTAGGTTAAGGGACAACGTGGGTTAGGTTAAGGGACAACGTGGGTTAGGTTAAGGGACAACGTGGGTTAGGTTAAGGGACAACGTGGGTTAGGTTAAGGGACAACGTGGGTTAGGTTAAGGGACAACGTGGGTTAGGTTAAGGGACAACGTGGGTTAGGTTAAGGGACAACGTGGGTTAGGTTAAGGGACAACGTGGGTTAGGTTAAGGGACAACGTGGGTTAGGTTAAGGGACAACGTGGGTTAGGTTAAGGGACAACGTGGGTTAGGTTAAGGGACAACTTGAGTTAGGTTAAGGGACAACTTGAGTTAGGTTAAGGGACAACTTGAGTTAGGTTAAGGGACAACTTGAGTTAGGTTAAGGGACAAATTGAGTTAGGTTAAGGGACAAATTGAGTTAGGTTAAGGGACAAATTGAGTTAGGTTAAGGGACAAATTGAGTTAGGTTAAGGGACAAATTGAGTTAGGTTAAGGGACAACTTGAGTTAGGTTAAGGGACAACTTGAGTTAGGTTAAGGGACAACTTGAGTTAGGTTAAGGGACAACTTGAGTTAGGTTAAGGGACAACTTGAGTTAGGTTAAGGGACAACTTGAGTTAGGTTAAGGGACAACTTGAGTTAGGTTAAGGGACAACTTGAGTTAGGTTAAGGGACAACTTGAGTTAGGTTAAGGGACAAATTGAGTTAGGTTAAGGGACAAATTGAGTTAGGTTAAGGGACAAATTGAGTTAGGTTAAGGGACAAATTGAGTTAGGTTAAGGGACAACTTGAGTTAGGTTAAGGGACAACTTGAGTTAGGTTAAGGGACAACTTGAGTTAGGTTAAGGGACAACTTGAGTTAGGTTAAGGGACAACTTGAGTTAGGTTAAGGGACAACTTGAGTTAGGTTAAGGGACAAATTGAGTTAGGTTAAGGGACAAATTGAGTTAGGTTAAGGGACAAATTGAGTTAGGTTAAGGGACAAATTGAGTTAGGTTAAGGGACAAATTGAGTTAGGTTAAGGGACAAATTGAGTTAGGTTAAGGGACAACTTGAGTTAGGTTAAGGGACAAATTGAGTTAGGTTAAGGGACAACTTGAGTTAGGTTAAGGGACAACTTGAGTTAGGTTAAGGGACAACTTGAGTTAGGTTAAGGGACAACTTGAGTTAGGTTAAGGGACAACTTGAGTTAGGTTAAGGGACAACTTGAGTTAGGTTAAGGGACAACTTGAGTTAGGTTAAGGGACAAATTGAGTTAGGTTAAGGGACAAATTGAGTTAGGTTAAGGGACAAATTGAGTTAGGTTAAGGGACAACTTGAGTTAGGTTAAGGGACAACTTGAGTTAGGTTAAGGGACAACTTGAGTTAGGTTAAGGGACAACTTGAGTTAGGTTAAGGGACAACTTGAGTTAGGTTAAGGGACAAATTGAGTTAGGTTAAGGGACAAATTGAGTTAGGTTAAGGGACAAATTGAGTTAGGTTAAGGGACAACTTGAGTTAGGTTAAGGGACAAATTGAGTTAGGTTAAGCGATAATCTGGTACAGCCACAGTTAGGTTAAGCGATAATCTGGTACAGCCACAGTTAGGTTAAGCGATAATCTGGTACAGCCACAGTTAGGTTAAGCGATAATCTGGTACAGCCACAGTTAGGTTAAGCGATAATCTGGTACAGCCACAGTTAGGTTAAGCGATAATCTGGTACAGCCACAGTTAGGTTAAGCGATAAACTGGTACAGCCACAGTTAGGTTAAGCGATAAACTGGTACAGCCACAGTTAGGTTAAGCGATAAACTGGTACAGCCACAGTTAGGTTAAGCGATAAACTGGTACAGCCACAGTTAGGTTAAGCGATAAACTGGTACAGCCACAGTTAGGTTAAGCGATAAACTGGTACAGCCACAGTTAGGTTAAGCGATAAACTGGTACAGCCACAGTTAGGTTAAGCGATAAACTGGTACAGCCACAGTTAGGTTAAGCGATAAACTGGTACAGCCACAGTTAGGTTAAGCGATAAACTGGTACAGCCACAGTTAGGTTAAGCGATAAACTGGTACAGCCACAGTTAGGTTAAGCGATAAAGTTGGTTAAATTTGGTATTGTGTGGGAAGGGGGCAGAGAGAGAGGGGGGGGGGGGGTGGATAGTGGTGGCAGTACACGGATGCCTGAGTCACCGTCAGATACGTCACGTCGGTTCGATGCTTGTAGCAAGAGGCTGGCGGATGTGTGTCTCTCACTTCTGCAATTTTTCATGTGGTATAACACGAGGGCGGGGGATGATATTTGGTGCCCCTCTGTGTAGGATGTGTGTTGGTGGTGTTGATTTATCTGAGCAATGGTAGTTGTCGGAGGAGTGGGGTATTGTGCTTTTATAGGTGGACCTACTGCTCTGGTTATCATAGTGTCGACGGTGCAATGTGGCAGAGAGGATGCACTCGACATTGTCGCATTCCAGATGTTTACGTATTGTGTGTCTCCGTT